>NC_134807.1:47519431-47524431 GCF_046742065.1 Oratosquilla oratoria
TACTGTGGGTATGACACCAACCGGCCTTTCCTGCCGGCTGCTCAGGCGCTCTCCCCGGCCGCCTGAGCGTGTACGGGGTCTTTGATAGTTTATTTATTTCCTTCGTGGATGGATCCTTGTGGCTGTCACACACAGAAGAAGGACTCCCTGACTGACTGAGCCCCGCACTCAGGCCTTCAAAAACAAACCACATCTACATTTCTGGTATTCGCTGTTTTGCTGGGCACATGTACTTCTTCTTTTCCATTGATTAAACGCGGCGACGTACTTTCAGGGTGTTGCTCCAGGCTGGGATAGGTGATCTTATGCTGAGAGAAAGAGAGAGAGAGAGGAGGTGAGAGGGGACTCTTGCCCAAAAGGTTCTCGAAAAGCTGCACAAACCCCTTTCATTCCGGTATCATCCCGGAGAGCTGCATGAAATTGCATGAAAAATCCTCAGTCAAAAGAACAAACGCCACAAAGTGTGTCACCGTGTTTGACAAGGAAGGACCTTCTTTCCTATCTATGCTCTCTCTGCCGGAAGGAGTCATTTTCAACCGAACTTTCCTAAAGCTAGAGACCTCGTTTTTCTGCACAGACACCAGCTAGCGAATACCTGTGAATTTTATATCTCCGAATAGTGTTAAGTGATTGTGTTGTGTTTTTGTAATTGTATACGTATAGCGCTATACAGTTACAGATATAATATAAAGTGCAGGGTTCTATTTAATTTCAAAACAGTTTTCTGTTACCGTACTCCAAAGGTAGGAGAAATAGTATAAGGTAAGCAGAGTAAGCTTCGCGTATTTAGTTTATTAGAGACCGCTTTGATTTTTTGTTGTTGTTGATTTGTATTTTCTCTTTGCCGTTTTTATTGCTAAAGGGGGAGCGAAATGGCTTGTGAAGGTTGCGTGAACCTAGAGGTCCGTCTCAGGATGTGTGAGGAGGAAATTCGGCTTCTCAGGAGTGCGCTCCGTGAGAAGAGTGAACCCTCCCCACAACCCAAAGAGCGTTCCACTTCTTCACCTACTGTCACTGCCATGAGCGAGTGGCGCTCCGTGGGGTCCCGTTTGTCGAGCCCGCGTTCGGTAGACGTGTGCCCTGTGGAGCAACCGCTGGCTCTAGTCAATCGTTTTGCTCTACTGGAGGATGAAGTGGCTGAAAACCAGGAGTTCTTGGTGATGGGGGACTCCATGGTTCGAGGCTATGACGACATCCTGCAGCGAAAGACTAAGCGACGTTGCAAGCTTGTATGTCAACCGGGCCGTGGGATCGTTGATTGTACCCGGTCCATCAGGGAGCAAGGACGGAAGAACACGGTTACGATTGTTCATACGGGAAGTAACGATGTAGGTAGGGTGAGATCAGAGGAGCTTGTTCGGAATTACAAGGTCCTCCTTCAGGAGATGAAGGAACGTGGGAGCCGTCACGTAGTCTGTGGGATCCTCCCGAGGATCTACGCAGGTTCGTGTTGGAACAGTAGAGCCATAGGGATCAATGATAGGATATCGCAGTTGTGCACACAATTGGGATACCACTTTCTTGATCCTTGGTATCTCTTTTCTAGGCGCCATGACCTTTACGCTTCTGATGGGATCCACCTTACTCGCAGAGGCAAAGATGTTCTTACAAACCTCATTGTGGGAGTTTGTAATGAACTAGCTCCTTTTTTAGGGTAGAAGGCCAAAGGGAAGGGGAAATAGAATGTACTTGGGAAAACAGTGTAGAGTATAGCATTAATGTAGAACAATGTACCAGTATAGGACAAAATATAATTTTAGGATTTAATGTCGCTAGAGGACGAAATGTCACATTAGGATATAATGTCATAGGCCAAAATGTCACAATGGGATGTAATGACAGTGGAGGACAAAAGATCACGATGGGAAGTAATGATAGTGGAGAACAAAATATCACGATAGGATGTAATGATAATGGAGGAGAAAATATCACGGTAGGATATAATGTCATTGAAGGCCAAAATGTAATTTTAGGAAGGGATACCGGACAGAATGTCAATGAAGGCCAAAATATCATGATAAGATGTAATGTCGCTAGAGGACGATATGACACATTAGGATGTAATGTCATAGGACAAAATGTCACAATGGGATGTAATGACAGTGGAGGACAAAAGATCACGATGGGAAATAATGATAGTGGAGAACAAAATATCACGATAGGATGTAATGATAATGGAGGAGAAAATATCACGGTAGGATATAATGTCAGTGAAGGACAAAATATAATTTTAGGAAGAGATACCGGACAGAATGTCAATGAAGGCCAAAATATCAAGATAGGATGTAATGACAGTGGAAGACAAAAGATCACGATGGGATGTAATTATAGTGGAGGAAAAAATATCACGGTAGGATATAATGTCACTGGAGGACAAAATATAATTTTAGAAAGGAATGCCGGACATAATGTCACTGAACGATGGGAGGCCGGCGTGAATCACGGTGACGTAGGGGGACAAAATGTACAAAATAGATCGGATGACCGTAATCGACCAGATGTCCGTGATGGGGGAAATTTTAATTTTGATAGGAGAAATGTTAATGAGGCATTGAATGTCAATGAAGGACCAAATAATAATAATATAGAGCAAGGCATAAATAAAAAACAAAATGATAATATAAGACATGATATTGAAACTCAAAATGTGGCAAAAAGAAATAATCACGAGTTTCTTAAAACTATGTACTTTAATGCTCGTAGTATTAGGAACAAATTTCAAGAAATACAGGCGTATGTCAAAAGCGAAAATCTCGATATGATAGGAATAACTGAGACATGGTTAAATGGTACAGAGTTCGAAGCTGAATTTAATATTGCGGGATTTAAACACTTTCATCAGGATAGAAACCACAAGAAAGGTGGGGGTGTTCTATTGTACGTTAAAAACAATGTTCATGCTTGTGTTTTAGAGAAAGTGAAACAGGATGCATATGACAGTTTGTGGGTTGAGTTAACCCTAACAAATGAACAAAAAATGAATATAGGTGTAATATATAGGCCAAAGACATTATCATTAGCAGACGACAAACTGTTATTTCAAGAACTGTCTAGTTTCTGCAACCGGGATTTATTGATAATGGGTGATTTCAATTTTACTGACATTGATTGGATGACCCTTGAACATGGCCATATAGGTAGTCGCTTGATTGATTTTCTTGGTGACAATTACTTAATTCAGCATGTAAAAGAGCCCACAAGATATGGAAACTTGCTCGATTTATTGATCACTAGCCGCGAAAGCATGGTAACTGATGTAGAAGTCGGTGAATCTGTTGCAAATAGCGATCACAATTTAGTCAGATTCAAACTCCTAAACAATTTTAGAATAGATACTTGTGCTTCTGAAATACCCGATTTCAGTAAAGCTCAGTTCATAGAACTACGTCAGGAGCTTCAGCTTACAGATTGGGAGGCAAAATTAAACGAAAGGCCTGTAGATCAGATGTGGGAAATATTTCAAAATACGCTCACTAAGATGATTCAAACTTACATTCCTTTTAAGGACAGACGTCCCCCAAATCAGGCTCGCCCAAAGTGGCTCGACAAAGAAACTGAAAAAAGTATTGCTAAAAAGAGACAGGCTTATAAGAAATATAAGTGCTCGGGTGCATCTAATGACTATGAAAGTTATGTATCAATACAGAGAGATTTAAAAAAGACAATAAGAAAAAGAAAACGACAATACGAAATGAACATCGCTGATAAATCCAAAGAGAATCCCAAAGAATTCTATAGTTACATTAGAGATAAAAAGGTTGTTAGGAATCACATTGGTCCACTATTATCTGCTGACGGTCAACTTGAATATTCAAATGAAGGAATGTGTAATATCTTAAACAATTATTTTAGCTCGGTATTCGTAAACGAAACACCTCAAAGTGAATTCCAAACTGAAACCTGTGAAAAGTCTGGAGTAAACTTACTCACTACGGTAAATATAACAAAAGAAAAAATTAAAAGGTGTATAGACAAACTCAAAGTTAATAAAACACCAGGGCCTGACGGTTGGCATCCAAGAATCTTAAAGGAAATGAAAAATGAGATTGTTGTTCCATTAGAAATTATTTTCAAGAAATCCATCATATCCGGAGATGTCCCAAGAGAATGGAAGCTAGCTAACGTTACTCCCATATTCAAAAAAGGTGACAAAAAGAAACCAAATAACTATAGGCCTATAAGTTTGACTTCGATCGTAGGAAAAATAATGGAAACTATCATCAGAGATGATATCGAATATCATTTAGAAAGTAACCGTTTGATAAATGATAGCCAGCATGGTTTCAGACGGAAACGTTCTTGCGTGACTAACTTACTCGAATTCTACAACACAGTTATCTCGAATTATGACAAAAGAAACAATATAGATTTAATATATCTAGACTTTGCAAAAGCTTTTGATACCGTCCTACACGAAAGACTACTTACTAAATTAGCTTTGCATGGAATAAGTGGTAGCCTATTAGGTTGGACTAGTAATTGGTTGAAAGGTCGAAAACAGAGAGTTGTTTTAAATGGAAAAACTTCTGGATGGAAAAATGTTGCAAGTGGAGTTCCTCAGGGTTCCGTTCTTGGGCCACTTCTATTCATAGTATATATAAATGATATAGACAATGGACTAAAATCTACTGTTTCCAAATTTGCTGATGATACAAAACTGTGCGGAGTGGCAAATGATCACTCAAACCAATTAGATATTCAAGAAGATTTAGATCAATTACAGCAATGGTCTGAAAAGTGGCTAATGAAATTTAACACAAGTAAATGCAAGGTAATGCACATAGGTAAAAATAACAGTAAGTACGATTACAAGTTATTTGGAAATTCGTTAACAAAAGTGGATAGTGAAAAAGATCTCGGCGTAATTATCAGTAACGACCTCAAATCATCCAAGCAGTGTATTTCAGCCTCTGAGAAAGCAAATAAGATTCTGGGATTGATTGCGCGATCTTTTGATTTCAAAAGTCCATCACTCATTAACAAGCTATATAAATCGTTAG
>NC_134807.1:47541931-47546931 GCF_046742065.1 Oratosquilla oratoria
AGAAAAAAAAAGTGAAAAGGGGAATCCTTGGTTAGGAGACAAGGCCCTAAACCTAAAGGCAGTTTAGTCTCGTGATGTCTGACCCACCAAATCCATAAACGAAACGGTGATCAGGGCACTATTCGCCGGAATGTTGGGTCGCCTGCCGGGTGGGGGTGTCTGATGGCTAATAAGTTTTGGGCACCCTTGGGTCCCACAGCATTTTTATCTATGGAGGGTCTCTTGACACAACCTTTGTGACATTGCTCTATCCATGGGGGAAATCTACGTTACAGACTACCAAGTTTTTGTTCGTCCCCACCTTCCCTCCCCTAGGGAGTGTGGTCACGAAGGCACCAGACAACCCCTTGACAGACAGTTGATGAGTTGATGATCTGGATCACTGCAACCTGTGCGAAGGGACTCACCTTTGAACTGCTGGATCTTCTGCGAGTATCTGTCGAAGTAGATGCGATGGTTGTCAACGATGACATCGAGGTGGTAGCGCCACATGGCGTCCGTGGGGCGCCGCCTCACTTCCACGGTCGAGGAGACGTTGTCGCGAGCTGCGAAAGAAGATTCACGTCACACAAGTATATAGTATACGGGTCACATCGCGCGGTCACAAGACTCGAGAGGCGGTTATAAGAGCACGAGCCACCAAAGAGAAAGACAGGAGTAAGAGCAACCCTGCTGATGTCATTCGACGCAAATGAACTTGGCCTTGACTCCTCCCTAAAAGTGCTTGATCGACAAATTTCCGCATCTTTAACGTACAACATCATTTCCTTACATCTATATATCCCTCATTTACACACCTCTTTTTATTCTGGCAGCAGCTTTTCCACCAGGAAGGTGACCTGACCAGAGAATGTATTGAATTGTTTACAGAAAACTTCCAAACCGTTATCAGAATTCTTTAACCCACAGCATTGGTAATTACAATATTCAGCGCACTATAGTCCTTCGCAGTGCTGCACACACACACACACACACACACACACACACACACACACACACACACACACACACACACACACACACACACACACACACACACACACACACACACACATACACACACACGAGTTCAACACGTGATCCAAGACCATGATGAATCATACACACACATACAAACAAACAACCCCTAGTTAAACTGACCTGCCACTGCCGTCAGGGTAGATCCTCTGGCCTCGTCCAGGTAGTTGTCGCTGATCTGCTCGAAGCGCCCCTGAATGTCGAGAATGTGCCGGACGCTATCCACCTTCACGAGAACGAACTCGCCCTTGCCGTTGAAGGTGTACTCGAGGTCGTCGAAGGTGTAGATGTGTGGGTCGCCGAACACCGTGGCTGCCGGTAAATAAGGGCATGGGACATGTCACATGAATTAATTCAACATCAACAAAACATGGTTAAGGTAAGACCTGCTGACTTGGGTTACATCTGTAATTTATATGCTCCTCTCTCTCTCTCTCTCTCTCTCTATATATATATATATATATATATATATATATATATATATATATATACATACGTGTATTTATATATATATATATATATGTTAAAACTAACCCACTCTCGGAGAAAGTTACGTAACTGCTGAAGAGGACCACAGTCAGTGGTCGAAATATACGGTTTACTCTGTATCTCAGCTTATCTTTCTCCGAGAGTGGGTTTAAGTTTTATTTTATTCTTGTGTTACGACATCTACGTTATTTTATATATATATATTGGACAAAATATCACCCCTTGTCCTACTTTGACCCGACCATTTCAAGGGCATGTGACCTGAGCCCCCCCCCACACTTTCCTCACCCGCTTCTATGTACCCCTCATTTCTTCATATATACTTGTACCTTAACCTTATGTAAGCATTCTGCTGAAGAGGACTACAGAGAGTAGTCGAAATATACAGTTTCTCTGTACTTTCCGTTATTATTTCTCCGATAGTGGGTTAACAGTGATCATATATATATATGTATATATATATATAATATAATATGATATAATATATATATATATGTATATATATACATATATATATACACATATGTATATATATGTATATATAAATATATATATATATATATATATGTATATATATATACATATATATACATATATATATATATACATATATATATATATATATATATATATATATATTCATATATGTGAGTGCCAATTGCCTGATGTCTGGAACTGTCTCGATGTATTGATATTGTACAGTACATGTAAATTGTATGAGATACAAACTAATTACGAATCACAGCACATGACATTTGATTTAAGTATTTACTGAGTGCCAATTGCTCAATGTTTGGAATTGTCATAATGTATTGATCATATGCATACGAAATTGTATGAGCTACAAGCTAATTGCAACTAAGGCCTATGTTGTTTAAGTACGTACTTTACGACGTATGGAGAATGATATTGAAAATGTTCATGTTGAAATTGAGTTATTGTATTGGTCCATTATGTATAATAAGATGGTGTTATGAAATTGTATTAGAAGACATAATTCATTTATTTACGCTCCCTTCTGTAGTACTCCGCCATGACGTAGGTGTCGTCGGTATAGTCTCACTGACAACCGGCCTTTTCAATGTCTAGCCTTTGGTCAGTGAAGATGTGTTAACTAACATAAGTTGTCAAGGGAACCTTTTGATGGTAAGCACTAACTGAGAATGTTTATGTAATATATTTGAAAGAATAATGTGTTAATGAGTTAATGTAGAAGTCATATTAATGATAATATGTTTGGCTTCTCAGAATATGTGTGGATGTTGAGGATAGGAGAGGATTTATGATACTATGGAGGCGGTGAAAACAATCATGGTAGAGTATTGAGATGATTAAATTAATTGTGTGGAATATTGATGTACGATGGTAGGAATTGATAATGAAGTGTGTTTAATTATTGTAATGATTGTTAATGTAATAGATTAATTGTCAATGCAAAATTTAATTGTAGACGATAATTGCAGAAACCACACACACACCGTCTGTATGTGAAACACCTACCCCAAGGGTATAAATCAAAGAAGTGTGTGTGACATGATGTTCTCCTTATCCTTCTGTACCTCATGCCGCCAGCCACTTCGTGCAGCGGTGGTGACAGTTTCATGATTGTTTCATGAGAAGACAGTTTCATGATTGTTTTCATGACTGTTTTCATAAGAAGGTATCATGATTTTTTATCATGATTGAGGTACAGAGGTAGAGGGATGCCAAGTTACAACACCAAAGGTTGGTACTTCAAGGAGTAATGATTCCACATGGAGGGATGGTGACAGGCTCAGCAAAAAAGCTCAAGAGAATCCAACAAGCAATCAGATAAAAAATTCATAATTAGTTGTAGAAGATAGTGAGTCATAAAGTTATTTCAAACTCAGTTTATTGACTTGAGAAAGTGATTAGAGTATTGTAAAGTGTATTCTGAATGTTGTGCAGTAATCAATCAACCATTTAGATGAATCATGGATTTGGTATATGAGAATGCAATAAGAGAATACTTTGATCAAGTAAAGGAATGTAAGAAGTGTATTTGAATTGAGCATAGTTTTGATCAAGTAATGAAATCCATTATCACATTTGAATTGAGCAGAGCATGCCATTTATTTAGTATCGATTTGTGCAAATCAGTATTGAATATCGATTAATGTGTTTAAAGTAAGCAAAGTTAGGTCAATTCTATGATCACATTTGAATTGAGCAAAGTATGCCATTTACGTATTATCGATTTGTGCAAATCAGTATTGAATACCGATTAATGAGTTTGAATTAAGCAAAGTTAGGTCAATTCCATGATCACATTTGAATTGAGCAGAGTATGCCATGTATTTAGTATCGATTTGTGCAAATCAGTGTTGAATATCGATTAATGTGTTTGAATTAAGCAAAGTTAGGTCAATTCCATGACCACGCTTGAATTGAGCAGAGTATGCAATTTATTTACTATCGATTTGTGCAAATCAGTGTTGAATATCGATTAATGTGTTTGAATTAAGTAAAGTTAGTTCAATTCCATGATCATGCTTGAATTGAGCAGAGTATGCCATTTATTTAGTATCCATTTGTGCAAATCAGTGTTGAATATCGATTAATGTGTTTGAATTAAGCAAAGTTAGGTCAATTCCATGATCACATTTGAATTAAGCAGAGTATGTCATTTATCTAGTATCGATTTGTGTAAATCAGTATTGAATACCGATTAATGTGTTTGAATTAAGCAAAGTTAGGTCAATTCTATGATCACATTTTAATTGAGCAGAGTATGCCAATTGTTTAGTATTGATTTGTGCAAATCAGTATTGAATATCGATTAATGTGTTTGAATTAAGCAAAGTTAGGTCAATTCCATGATCACATTTGAATTAAGAAGAGTATGCCATTTATTTAGTATCGATTTGTGCAAATCAGTATTGAATATCGATTAGTGCATTCAAGAGAGTGCTTTGACTGAGCAAGTAGACTTGAAATTTGTATTTGAATAAGCAAGGTTTTCCATTTTCTATTCTATTATCAAATTGTGTAAGTTAGTAGTGAACATTCTAAGTTGAACAAGAATAAGAAAACCACTGTTGTTCAGTTAAAACAATATCTGAAATCTAAAGGTCAATTGAGTTCGGGCAATAAGGCAGAACTTATGAGTAGAATACAAGAGTTTATCACAGACGAGGAATTAGAATTAGATGAAGTAATTAAGGAAATATTAGTTTCTGACACAAAAGAAGTAGATGAAGCAAGGAGATATCATCGTCTGCAAGGAGACATCATCAGGAAAATCTGTAACATATAAATTACCGACATACAGAAACAAAGAACATGGGTATAAATAACAAAATAAATTCACTCATGTTCTTTGTTTCTGTATGTCGGTAATTTATATGTTACAGATTTTCCTGATAATGTCTCCTTACAGACGAAACATTGAGAATTAAATGAATTACTTTGGTAATCTGGTTTATGCCCACCCCCACATGGCAAAGTCCTTTTTAGAAAGCTTGAAAATACCC
>NC_134807.1:47551931-47554431 GCF_046742065.1 Oratosquilla oratoria
ATATACAGTTTGTAAGACGCTGTCCTGACTATATTGGTGATATGTTGGTTCCAATTTAATTGAGCATCGAGTGTGATGCCCAAGATCTTTGTGGATTGCACCAATTGGAGGGGGTGGGGGCCCAATGAAAGTTGTGGAGGAGGTACTGCTTGGGTGGAGGTACAAAAGTGCATCACTACGGTCTTGTTGGTGTTGATTGTGACGTTGTTGTTTTCCGTCCACATCATGAGCTTGTTCAGGGTGTTTTGTAGTGGTGCGTAATCAGGCCGCCTGGTGTTGATGGGGATGCCTATGGTGCTGTCAATCCACGTACTTCCATCTGTGAGGAGTGTCCAGGAGGGCGTCGTTGATAAGGATGAGGAAGCATAGGGGACCCATTTTGGTACCCTGGGGGACCCCACAAGTTAAAGGGAGGAGGGGAGAAGTTGACCCTTGGTACCTGACCGCCTGCCGTCGTCCGGTGAGGAAATCTGCCAGCCATGCTATTAGGTGGGGCTGGATCCCCAGTTGGATGGCTTTGGAGAGAACAACATTGTGGTCAACAAGGTCAAAGGCCTTCCTGAAGTCTACAAAGGTAACAGCTAGGGATGTGTTACGCTTGTCTAGGTTGCTGTGAAGGAAGTTGAGTAGGTCAATGAGACAGTGAGTGGTAGAGGAGGATTTCATGTTGCCAAATTGTTGTGCATCTATTGAGTGTTTTATGTTGCTGTAAATGGAGTTAAAAACCAAGTCTTCACATATAAGGCTTGGGATAGGGGTGATGGCGATGGGCCTAAGGTCACTTAGTGATTGTGGGCTGAGGGTTTTGGGGATGGGAGTAACATATGATATTTTCCAGTCGCTGGGGCAGGTGTTTTGGCTTAAAGAGGCATTAATTATGGAGGAGAGTGGGAGGGCAAGTTCAGGGGCAAATTCCTTGTAGATTTTAATAGGAAGGTCAGAGGGGGTTGTGGATCTATTTTGTTTGAGTTTACCCAGCTTAGTAGCTACGTCGGAAACTTGAACTTGAATGGGGGGTGAGGGGGAAGGGAGGTAGGCAGGAAGGCGGGAAGGGTCGAGAGGGGGTAATGTTTGACAGATAGAGGCGAAGTGGGAGTTGATCTCCTGGGCTGCTAGGTCAGGTGACAGGTGCGAGATGCAAGGGAGGTGGGAGGTCTTGTTACCCTGCAGGCCACAGAGAGCCCTGATCTTGCTGAACCACTGAGTGTTATTGCGTTGCTGTTTGAGGTGTTGCAATTTGTTTGGGTAGTAAGAGGATTTGGCGGTAATGATCTCTCTGATGACCTTATTCCTCAGGGACCTGAACTGGGCTCGGTCGGTGTAAAATGCCTTGTTGCGTTGTTTGATGAGACGTTTGATATGTGGTGTCATCCAAGGAGCGTCAGAGTGATGGACAGAGAAATCCTTTACAGGGAAGAAGTGGTGAAAGGCCTCAATTGTGGTGGTGGAGTAATTTGTCCACTTGGTCTCCACGTCTTCAACGTTGAGAACCTCTGGCCAGGGATGTTCCACTATCCACCTGCCAAATTCCCTCATGGCGGAATCAGGCATAGGGCGGTGCTGTCTGGTTACTTTAATCCTGTGAATGGCTGCACTAGGGGCTGGGGACCATTGTATGGTGAGGTGCGTGCTCTTACCGATGGGGGGGAGAGGTCTGGGGGTAGAGTACAGCTGCGCCATGTCAGTCATAATTAGGTCAAGGGTAGTTTGGTCGTGGGTGGGAAAGGTCACTACCTGCTTGAGATTTAAATGGTTTAAAATATCACTTGTGTCCAGACGATTAAAGTCCCCGCACACAACTAATTTGGCAGCAGGAAACCTTAAGCGGAGGGAGTCAGCAGTTTCAATGATGTGATCGTTGAGGAGAAGGGCAGTGTTGGCACGAGGAGGGTGGTATATGACGCACATTATAATAGAGGCGGTGTGGCGGGGATGGAAGCGGGGGGTGAGTTTGACCCATAAAGCCTCGACTCCCTCTGGTATGTCAACCCTAAGGTGTAAGGGGTTGAGGTCAGCTCGACAATACAATGCCACACCACCGCCTCTGCGGTTTCCTCTGAGATGGTGAAAAAGTACAAAATTTTCTATGTTACACACTTCGGGAATTATTTGCCACGCTTCCGTAATTGCCATCACATCACAGCCTGTGGAGCGCACTAATTCAATCACTTCTTCCATTTTGTTGGCTAATGAGGTAACATTAGATAGTATGATGGAGGGTAGGCTGTACCAAACGCGTGGAACTTCATTGAGAATTCGTTGTCTTGGCTCGACTTTTCGTTTTTTTTGTTGCACTTCTTTTATTTGTAATCACAGGCACTGTTCGGGTAATTTTTGAGCCACCGCGTCGGCCACGATTGCGAAAAAGTTTCATGTTTTTTAAGCTTTGAATCACTGAACTTGGTGGATAACCGCATCCTCGTTTCCACGTATACATTTGACTAGGTGTGTATCGATATGAGGGTGAGAGATTTTGCAAGGCTGGACCGCACATTGTTTT
>NC_134807.1:47556931-47571931 GCF_046742065.1 Oratosquilla oratoria
AAACCCTTGCTGATGTTGATATTTTGAGTAGAGACAGTGAGTTTAATCGCAATGTTAAAAAGATTCTGAAAGGGCATGAACATTTGATAAAACATTTTTCTTCTTTGTCCCCTTCCTTGCCTTACATGTATGGATTGATTAAGACCCACAAACCTGGTTATCCAGTTAGACCTATCATCATTAATTATTTGAATAATCTAGAAATTTGTTATGATTTTAAACTAGTTAGTTTTGATATAACTTCGCTCTTCACCCGTGTTCCCGTAATTGACTTATTGGTATATCTTGAAGAAGAATTATTATCAAAACATGACTTGCCACTTCCAGCTAAAACCATAATTGAACTTATTAAGTTGTGTATTGTAAATTGTAAATTTGTTTTTAATGGTGAATTCTATGTACAAAAATTTGGTATGGCAATGGGAAATCCTCTGTCCCCAGTACTTAGTAACTTGTACATGGAATTCTTTGAGATGAAACTACTACCTAGGATTCTTCCCCAACAAGTTGTGTGGAAAAGATATGTTGATGATATCTTGTGTCTTTGGCCAATTAATCGTAACTTAGATTTATTTCTTGAAAAACTAAATGGTATGGTCCCTTCAATCAAATTTACTTTTGAAATAGAAATAGAGAATAAGTTGCCATTTTTGGATATTTTAATTCATCGAAATGGTAAACAATTTAAATATGACGTTTATAGAAAACCTACTAATGTCGCTTCATATGTCCACTTTTACTCGGCTCATCATCAGAAGACAAAACTTTCTGTCTTTAGTTCTATGTTTCTTAGAGCTTACAGGATATGTAGCCTGGAATTTTTGGATGATGAGCTGAGGAAGATATATAGCATAGCTTCTGAATTAAAATATCCAAAGCACTTAGTAGACACATCTCATAAAATGGCTTACAAAACTTTCCATAACACCTCACACGTAAGAAAAGTATTTGACAAAAAGAACCTTTTGGTTCTTCCTTACAGTGAGAAATTAGTTGGTCTGCCTAATATTCTCAAACAATTCAACATCAACTTGGTTTTCAAAAATAATAATACTATAAAAAGTAAGCTCATTAAAAATTCACCTGAAGTAAATGAGGGTTGTGTTTACTCTATTCCATGCCTTAAATGTAACAAATTTTATATCGGCCAAACTGGCAAAGACTTAAAAACTAGGATAAATCAGCACAAATATAGTGTAAGGAGTGGGCAAAGTTCCAAAGGCCTTTTTGTCCATGTAAGAGACCACAATCATCCTATTGACTGGGATAATTCTATTGTAATAATTTCTTGTAGATCCTTATTAGAAAGAAACATTATTGAATCCAGTCATATTAAACAAACCTTTGAACATAATATCAATTTAAGTTTAGGATTATTTAAGCTTGATGATTTTGTTATTGATAAAATTGTAAGAACTTCTCCAAGTGCTACTAAGCCGGGGTGACGTAACGTCATGGACCAAACGTCCGTATATGTAAACATCGGATCTACCTGATTGTGAAGCATCTTGTGTGTCCTTCCCATGTTCCTAGCTTGTCTTCTACTTTATGTATATATATCCACCTTTGTCTCTGTAACTGTGTATTCCTTGATAATGTCTTAAATAGACGAAAACGTTCGGCCTAAGCTTCTTATTTCCCAGTGGTTTTTTCTGCATATTATTTTCACGTGTGCCTTGTGAATTACTGCAATATATATATATATATATATATATATATATATATATATATATATATATATACATATATATATATATATATATATATATATATATATATATATATACATATTGTATATTTCGGGCGCAGATTCTCACTAATACACACTGTGTTAAACACGACATCATTTTGACACTGATTAATTTTCTTACTGAGATTTTCAATTTTTCTCACAGTAGATCTCATTTCAATGGGGTGGGCAAGTACAAGCTTTCCATAGACTTCCATATTTAATTAACGTTTCGACTTCAGAATAGTATACAAGAATTAAATCCTGTGAATTCTTGTACACTGTGACTTGATTACTGTATACTATTCTGAACATGACTCCCTGAAGTCAAAACGTCAATTAAATATGAAAAACTATGGCAGGCTTGTACTTACCCACCCACCTGAAATGAGATCTAATGTGAGAAAAATTAAAAATCTCAGTAAGAAAATTAATCAGTGTCAAAATGCTGTCGTGTTTAACACAGTATATATATATATATATATATATATATATATATATATATATATATATATATATATATATATATTGTTTATATATATATATATACATATATTTATATATATTTATATGTATATATATATATTCATATGTATATATATATATAGAGAGAGAGAGACATACACACACACACATATATATATATATATATATATATATATGTGTGTGTGTGTGTGTGTGTGTGTGTGTGTGTGTGTGTGTGTGTGTGTGTGTGTGTGTGTGTGTGTGTGTGTGTGTGTGTGTGTGTGTGTGTGTGTGTGTGTGTGTGTGTGTGTGTGTGTGTGTGTGTGTGTGTGTGTGTGTGTGTGTGTGTGTGTGTGTGTGTAAATATATATTATATAATATATATATATATATATATATATATATTATTAGTGTATTTGGGCAGGAGTTTTTCTCTAATGCATGTTTCATTAAAAGGTATTTTCCATATACCTTATTATGGATTTGTGTTCCTTAGGAAGGAAATTTATGACTTGGCTGTACAGTATGTATACATATTAGCTAGATCGCGATTTCGGGTTCAAGACCCTTCTTCAGTAGCTATAGGGATAATAATTAATCCGATGAGTCTAGTTAAAGATCTAAGTTTTATACTAGAGTTCCTTTACTTGCTAACCACTAGGGGAGGTCACCTGGTATTACGGGCAGGGACGAAATGTCACGTGCGCTAGGGAGCCTCCGGGTTCGTGTTGTGGCGTGTGTGTGTGTGTGTGTGTGTGTGTGTGTGTGTGTGTGTGTGTGTGTGTGTGTGTGTGTGTGTGTGTGTGTGTGTGTGTGTGTGTGTGTGTGTGTGTGTGTGTGTGTGTGTGTGTGTGTGTGTGTGTATAATTTGGGAGTTTTAAGCTCCCACGGGCTTTGGTTTTGAGCCCGTTTGGTGGGTGATTGGACTTATGAGTGTGTGTGGGCCCAACCACACACACTCATACATTCACAAGATGTGCATACGTATATGAATACGTATGCACATCTCGGTGAATGCACCCTTCCCAACGTGAACTGTGTTAGGTGTATGGTGGATAGTAGCAATGATGTTATAAATTGTAAGAAGAAGGGGGGGTGATTCAATGTATCAGTGGTCGTGGTTTGGCCACGCCCACCCATACATTTACCGGATGTGCATGCCTATGTGAAATACGCATGCACAACTCGGTGAATTCACCCTTCCTGACATGAACAGTACAGTGCAATTATATAAAAGATTTAAAGGGGGGCTGACACTCCACCAGCCGACGCAGTTCATAATCGCTAAGGTGGCGGCATAGGCGACGCACAAGACCCTCAGATGTTGTCGGAGGCCCTCTCCTCAGAAAAGCAGTTGCGGAGCAATGCTTCAGGTAGTGGTCAAGGGTGGCTTCAGGGTGGCGGCAATGTTGACATCTTCTTTCTTCGGTCGTGGAGTTGCTCTTGATTTGCCAGAAACAACGGTCCTCCAGCCGCAGACGGAAGAGCAGAGTTTCCACCTTTCTTGGTGTGGAGCGAGGAAGTACAATGGGCTCATAGTCTGTGACTGCCCTGTACCACCTCGCCCTTTCTGACACCTCTGCCTCCAGTCTGTGCTGAAGGAACCGTTGTACCTGGTTAAGAGCCCTGGTGCGTATGCGCAACTGATTTCTGCTGAGAGGGACGACAACATCGACTTCGGGTCTTTGGCGCGCCACTTCTGCTGCGGCGTTGGCTAGCTCATTTCCTGGGACGCCCATATGGCTCGGCACCCAGTTGAGCTTAACACTCCTGCCTTGCTGGTGTAGCTTCAGCAGGAGTGCTAGGATGGAGGTCAGTAGGCGTACATTGTCGCTGGGCTGTGTTGTATCAAAACTGCCTATCAGAGACTGTGAATCCGTGTGGATCACCACAGGACCAGTTTGTGATATTAGAGCATGCTCTAACGCTCCTTGAACTGCTATGGTCTCAGCTTGGAGAGTGGACGCATGATCAGATACTCTCCTGCCGAAGGTCAAACCATCCGTCACGAAAGCAGCCCCCGCACTTCGGCGCCTGTTGGGGTCTACGGAGCCATCCGTGTAATAGACCGCCATTCCAGGTTCCGATAGTGCGCGAATGCCTTGTAGGGCCTGCGCTATTACTCTTTCCTGATCACATAACTTCTTCTTACTATTAAGCTTTGTGACAACGAAGGTTGCAGGTATCGACAGCCATGGTGGTGGGGGCTTGAACTCTGGGTGTGGAGAGTCCCTACCCTTCTCAAGGAGAGTGCTGGTGAGCCTGAAGGAGTCCAGGATCCCAGCCGCCTGTGATAACCAGGTATCTGAGTGGATAAGAGTATCCACCCGTCCCAGAGCTGTCACAAGGCTCTGACTCAGCTCGGTTATCCTGGGGCTCTGGACTATCTTGGCAAGAAAGTCGACCTCCAGCCTTCTGACCCGTGATGTTAATGAAGGCAATGAAGCCTCCATTTGGAGGTTAACGATCTTAGTCCAAGGCTGAGCTCCCAGGATAATCCTTTCTACGGCATTTTGGCAAGTCTCCAGGTCTTCAAGCTTGGCAGTCGCCACATTTATGAGAGCTGGGGCGGCGTAGTCCACCAAACTGCGGACTGCGTGCACATAGAATGTGCGAAGGACCCGATGCGTGGCACCAAGTGCCTTCCCCGTCATTGCTCTCATAACTGTAGTTCTTGCCTTCAGTCTCTCCTTGAGATAGGTTAGTTCCTTCTGAAAGATGAGCCTCTCATCAATCCAGACCCCCAGGTACTGGTACTGGTAAACCCAGTCCAGCCTAAGGTCCTGGATGGTGAGGTGCTTCCCTTCTTTCCAGAGTCTCAATGCCATGGCCTTCGATTTTGTAGGGGAGATCTTTAACCCTAACCTGCAACATTCCGTCGCCACAGTGCTTAAACAGCGCTGAGCCCTGTTGAAGCACTGCCGTTTCCCAGTAATTATGAGCGCAATGTCATCTGCATAGCAGATGATCTTGCACCCATGTGGTAGAGGTAGTTCCAGAATGTTGGAGACAAGCACATTGAACAGAGTGGGGCTGAGGTCCCCCCCCCCCGCCCCCTGTGGAGTGCCATTCTCCAGCATTCTGGCCTCTGATATATGACCTTGAAAGCGTACTTTCGCAGACCGGTGACTGAGATAGTCAGCAATCTAAGAAAGCAGCTTGCCTTTTACGCCCTTGCGAGCAAGGGTGTCTAATATCATAAGTGGACTGGCCAGCTCAAACGCTTTTTCCAAATCCAAAAAGATCACGATGAACGGTGTGCCACTGACAGCATTGAGGAGTGTTGCTATACTGTTTTCTGTGCCAGTGCCCTTGCAGTAAGCATGTATATGCTCATGCATTGTGCCCAGTTTCCACAGCAGCCTGTTTATCACCATCCTCTCCACTGTCTTACCCATGCAGCTTGTCAGGCTGATGGGGCGGTAAGCACTAGGTTCCTTTGGCTTTGGAATTGGCGTTATGATTGTCGTCTTCCAGGCTGTTGGTAGCTTGCCAGTCCTCCAAGACGCGTTTATCACCCTTAGAAGTGCCTCGTTACCCGCTGGCCCAAGGTGGGTCAGCATGGAATAGGTGATGAGGTCCTCTCCAGGTGCCGTGTCTGAGCTGGTCCTGTGCGTGGCCCGTAGCTCCTGAAGCGTAAAGCTAGCGTCAGTATCATCCGATCGACTCACCATGTCCTCAACACTATGACGCCTCACTCTTTGGAGGTCCTGCAGTGTGTCTTGAATACACTGCAGGAGTGAGGTGCTGCTGGAGCGAGAGACAAACTCCTGCACCAGCCGCTGTGCCTCAGCATCAGGGGCATGATGAGTGCGTCGTGGTTGAGTCCTGCCAGTAGCCTTACGGAGCTTAGACCACAGCTCTGCTAGGGAGGTGTGAGCGTTAAAGCCCTCACACCATTCAAGAAATTTCGCTCTTCTGGCATCTGCAGCTATGACGTGAGCGTCATGAACTGCAGCGCGCAAGTTGGCCAAATTGGTCTGAGTTCGGCGCCGTCGGAAAACACGCCTAAGCATGTTCACCCGATGGTTGGCCTCTCTCACCTCGGGGGTATAATACCAGCTGTTCTTATGTTCTCTGGGGGACTGGCGAGTCTTTGGGATGGCTCTGTTGGCAGCCACCTGAATGGCTGCAGAAAAGTCAGCTTCTAACGTTTCCACGTCCTGTGGTGGAACGTAGGACGCTGCCCATTCTTCAACAGACCTCTCAAACACTGGCCAGTTTGCCAAAGCTGTCTTCCACCTGGGAACAGGTAATACAGCTGGTATGGGTGGTGTATCCCGTATGTGCACAGAGACACCGAAGTGATCGCTAGTGACAATAGGATGCACCTCCCAGGTTACCCTAGGGAGGAGAGTGGCCGTCGCCAAGGTCAGATCAAGTCGTCCACCTTGCACGTGCGTCGGATTTCCATCATTCAACAACGCAATGTCAGGGCATTCATCTAATACGTAATTTAAGTGGCGCCCAGCGACATTGGGCCCATGGGGCGACATCAAAATATCGTGATGGGCGTTGAAGTCCCCTCCTATGATGAGGAGCCTGTCCGCAGCAAGAGCACACACTTCTCCAAGGTCCAGTTCCGCTCTTTGGCCCCTGTATATGTTGTAGATGGTGTGCGTTTCGTGGGCCCGATGGAGTCGAACCGCAAGAACTTCTACACCATCCCCACACGATACAGGATCCGTGATCTCACTGCAGGGGATGGATGATTTGACTAAGATCATGCACCCCCTAGCAGTGAGTGAGCGAGGGAGGGAGAAGATGCGGTATCCCGGAAATCGCACCTCGTCGCTCACCAATGTCTCCTTGAGAAGCATGATATCGTAATCATGCTCTTGCGCATTGGCAAGGAGATACGAGCTTTTGCTGCGGAACCCGTTTATGTTCCACTGTAGCAACCTCAAGTGACTATTGAACAGGGCGAATGTCTTCCCTGTCAGTTTCCATGACGGTCTCATCTTGTCCTCCCCGGTCAGACGACAAGATGGGTTGCGACTTTATAACAGTGGAAGCATTTTCCTCCTCATCAGAAGAGGAGTCTTCAAGCCTGAGTGCAAATTGGCGTTGGGGCCTGGCAGAAGACACTCTCTTAGTCTTTGATGATGTGGGTGTAGCTTTCCCAATGGTAAAAGCGGGTGTGGCAGGCTTGGGGGAAGTGGAAGGGGAGGAGGAGGAGGTTGAGGAAGAGGAAGAGGTAGTGGAAGAGGTGGGGGAGGAGGCAGGAGAGGAGGAGGTAGAGGGGGAGGGAGCCTCTCCTTTCGCCTAGGGTTCCTCTTCTCTTTCAGGAGTTTGAGCACGTTCTTGACGACCCTGTCCACTAGCACTAGCATCTTGTCTGGGTCGCTCTCCCCAAGGGTCGTAGCGACTGCAGAGACGACGCCAGTCACAATCAGGTCGATATCATCCTCCCTAAGGGGGATGACATCGGACGGATATTGAGATGGAGGGGACCGTCGGTCCTGTGCTCGTGGGGTTGGTACTGGGGGCGTGGGTTTGGCTTTAGATTTGGGGGTTGGATTGGAGGCAGGCGTGGATTTGGAGGTGGGCGCGGGTTTAGAGGCGGGCACGGGTTTAGAGGTGAGCATGGCTTTTTTGGGAGCTGGTGGTGTTTTCGTGTTAGTCTGTGTTGGAGCTGGGTTCAGTGTTGGAAAATGCTCCTGATTGTTCAGATCAGGAGCACTGTGTGTAGGTGGTGGTGGTGCTGTGGTAGGAGAGTGTTTCCTGCTGCCCCATAGAAGTGTTCCTGGGGGGGCAGGTATGGAGTCCTGTCGCTTCTCTGTCCTCTCCTTAGAGGCAATGGCCTGCACTTTACGCACTGCGCATGAGATATTCCAGGCGTGGTGCTTCTTACTACAGTTCGGGCATTTGGCAACAGTCTCAGTGCCAGCCTTGAACTTGTTAAGACAAGTCTCAGTGGCATGAGGCATGCTGCAAATGCCGCACTTGGGCTGTTTCGAAGTGCACCTCGCCTGGTGATGACCATAGCGCTGACACCTGAAACAACGGAGAGGATCAGGGATGTACGTTCGTACATCATACCTGCCATACCAACCCAGGTCAATCTTATTAAACGGTTCGCCTTTAACGGTGATAAGTACCTGGCGTGTCGGCGTCTTATCCCAGCGACGCATTCTCGTGGCCGCGATTACCTGAGGATGGTCCTCAATGGCCTCAGTCAAGTAGGAGGTCGGGTAATCGTGTACCACGAGTCGATGCTGCCGGTCTTCCGGGTTAAGACGCTCCAGGTTCACCGGCTTACCATCGAGCGACTTGATCCGGTCCAGCTCCTCGACGAGTTCGTAAGTGCTTGGTAACAGTAGCACGTTACCATCGCCGAGGGGCCGGAGGGACAAAAGCTTGCCGCGGAGAGGGCCCTTTTCAAGCGCTCTTACCACCTCAAAAGCGGTGTCGTACCCCGCCGAGGGTACGACCTTGAAGGTGGGGAGCTTGCCACCCTTTGCACTAGCTGGGGCCATCACGACAGCAGCTTCGTCGTCAGATGGAGCCGTCGAACCTGGAGCGCAACGACGCTTCTTCGACACGCCAGTCCAAGAGTCAGTAGCCGCCATGGCGGCACTGATACCGAGAAAAATCTAAATTGCTCGCAACAAATTCGTGAAAAAAATCGTAATCTAAGGGGGCGGGGGATCGCGGGCGTTAACTAGCGCGTTGGTGCTATGTCTTATCCTGTCTACCTTGCAAGCAGTCAACGAAAACGAGGCTCGGGTGCACGAGCGAGACCGGGCTTAACTTGATGGACGTGGTCCCACCTCTCCCGCCGTAAAGGTGATTTTCGAAAGAACCACACGGGCTACGCCGATCGTGCAGGGAGAGTTATATTGGGCATAATCCTGCCAGAGCGAGATTCCACAGGAAGGGGGAATTATCTCGGGTAGCAGTACTTTCCGAATTCAATAGGTTGTAGCACGTCTAACAGAGCTAGAATCTAGGGTGAGAGACGGCATACAGGGCGTAGACGAGGAGATAAGCAAACGTGCGGGGATGCTCTCCATGAATCTCTTATCTCTTAGGCTGTGATGCTGAAGATCGTGTTGTGGCGCAATGTTTATTATTATCCCTATAGCTACTGAAGAAGGGTCTTGAACCCAAAATCGCGACCTAGCTAATATGACTACATACAGCCAAGTCATAAATTTCCTTCCTAAGGAACACAAATCCATGATAAGGTATATGGAAAATACCTTTAAGAAAATGATTAATGCACAACTAGCCATCACTTTTAATGAAATATATATATATATATATATATATATATACATATATATATATATATACACGCATATATACACATATATATATATACATTTATAGAAATATATATTATATATATATATATATGTATATATATATATTTATATTGGATGAATGGTTTAGACAGATGAGAGTGTGGGTAGAGGAAGAATAAGCGAAGATGGGCTGGAACTCCTTTATTGCTTATACGTTTCGACCGACTCGGTCTTCTGCAGTAAGCTGTCTACAAACTGCTTGAACCTTACAACTATACACTCGAAGACGGAGACACGGACAGGTCATCCCAGTGGCTGTCTGGGGATTCCCTTTCCCGTGCCATGTATATGTTTACCAATCGTATTTATTGTTAATTTACTTGCTGCCTTCGATAAACAAACGAAACCTTCCCTGCCATTGTTATTTTCATAAGACAGAAAAAATTGTCAAGACCAAGAATATAAAGGGACTGCACCATAACGTCCTCAGTACCATTTATCGCATTCCTTGCGGTAAGTGTACCTCCTCTTATTACAGCGAGTCAGGTCGAGGCGTCGAGAAACGCATAGCCGAGCACAAACGAGACGTGAGGTCACACAGGACGTCTAACTCACTCGTTTAGCACGCTGACCAATCTGGACATCTGCCCCACTGGGATGGGGTCGAGGTCCTACACACGGGATTAAAAAGAGACATGAGGAAGACTGTTGAAGCTTCCTATATTAATTCTTATGAAAATAACAACGACAGGGAAGGTTTCGTTTGTTTATCGAAGGCAGCAAGTAAATTGATAATAAATATGATTGGTAAACATATACATGGTACGGAAAAGGGAATCCCCAGACAGCCAGCGGGATGACCTGTCCGTGTCCCCGTCTTCGAGTGTATAATTGTAAGGTTCAAGCAGTTTGTAGACAGCTTACTGCAGAAGACCGAGTCGGTCGAAACGTATAAGCAATTAAGGAGTTCCAGCCCATCTTCGCTTATTTTTCCTCCACCCACACTCTCATATATATATATATATATATATATATATATATATATATATATATATACACATATATATATATATGTTTATATGATATATATATATATATACATATAATATATATATATATATGTATATATATATATGTATGTATGTATGTGTATATATATATATATATATATGTGTGTATGTATGTGTATATATATATGTATGTATGTATGTGTGTATATACATGTATATATATATATATATATATATACATATATGTATATATATATATATGTATATATATATGTATGTGTGTATATATATATATATTCTGGTTGAAATCAACTGCACTAGTTGCTTTAACAATCTTCAAGACTGTATTCTTTAATCTGGAGAATACTTTCCTATTAGCAACTGAGAGGGACTGGAAGTAGTCATTCATGACTCTCAAAAGAATATACACAGTGTATGCCAACTGATATATTTTTGCATAGTAATAGTATTGAACAACTATTGACTCCACCGAAACTATAGTTTTTCGCCTCGTCGTGAGGCGTCTTCAGGGTGAGGACTGCTTTGTAGGATGCTCTGCTATATTGAAGGTCTTCCAACGAATAATGACCGCTGGTTGGATGGGCTGGCTTATAAGGCTCAGCCTGCCTAGCTCAGACGGAATACTGGCCTCTCATTGGCTGAGAGGTGCAGTATGGGATTTTGTCCGGGAGCCAAGGGGGTGGGATTTTGTCTGGGAGCCAAGGGGGTGGGATTTTGTCTGGAAGCCAAGGGGTGGGATTTTGTCTGGGAGCCAAGGGGGTGGGATTTTGTCTAGGAGCCAAGAGGGTGGGATTTTGTCTGGGATTCAAGAGGGTGGGATTTTGTCTGGGAGTCAAGAAGGTGGGATTTTGTCTGGGAGCCAAGAGGGTGGGATTTTGTCCGGGAGCCAAGGGGGGTGGGATTTTGTCTAGAAGCTCTGGCCTGATTTGCTGCTGCTCTGGTTACTGGTCCTAGGCGCTGACTAACTAGCTGGACATGTTTCATTTGTTCGCGGGGCTGCTGCTGTCTAAGGGCTTGTTGTTCCTGGAGGGGGTTATTCTTTACAGGGCGCGCGGAAGGGAGAATAAAATCGGCAGCTTGCTGTATGTTGATGGTAGGGTGCTGGCAAGTAATGGATACTGCTTCTGCAATCTGCAGCTTCCTGAAGGCAGACTCCTTGTGAAGAATTTCCGTTTGGTCTAGCAGCTTCTGTAGAGGAGGCTTCATGTTGTGTGTTTCAGTGAAATGATGGAAAATTGATCCCTGGTTTCTATGGGATTGTAGGCGACGTCGCAGTGTAGAGGAGGTCCTGCCAATGTATGTGCTGGAGCCGTCGCAGCGGCCCTCCTGACATGAAAATTTGTATACAACATTGGTGGTAGCCTCACTCGGGGTTTCTGTCCTTTTTTTCCACCTCTCCTAAGTTCGTACTTATTTCATATTATTTGTTTGTTTGTAACCTCTCCTTAGCTCATTTATGTTACACTATTTCTGTATATTTACGATTTGACGTTTGTATGTATTATTCTGCCTTGAAAATGAAGTTGTGCAACTTCGAAACGTTGGTACCGAAATATCTACTAGTTTGACTATCCTGCCTCAGTGTTGAAATGTCCTTTGCTGACCTTCTCCATAGATTGCCTCTTGAAATACGTCACCTTGTTCGCAGTATTGAACAAGTTAACAAGAAAATTGTGAGTTGTCACCATGCTATTATATACAACATTTCTTGCCAAAGGGAGAACCTCCTGCCTAAGTATACGCATGTATATATATATATATATATATAAATATATATATATTTATTTATATATAAAAACATATATATATATATATATATATATATATAATGTATAATATATACATATTATATATATATATAATATAATGTATAATATATACATATATATATATATATATGTATATATGTAATGTATATATACATATTATATATATATATATATATATATATGTATATATATATATGTAATGTATAATATATACATATTATATATATATATATATATATATATATGTAATGTATAATATATACATATATATATTCATATATATACATATATATATATATATATATATATATATATATATATATATATATATATATACATAAATAAACACATTTGTTTATAGTGGTAGTTCAGATACAGGTATTCTTATTAGTTGAACAAAATCGTCTGACTTTAGCCCGAATGAAACCTTATGATATATCTAACTGGATAGAGGGTGCCGTGAAGGAGCCGTATTAGTATGGATTCCGACGGGCTCACCGCAAGGCTGTCGATGTATATGATCTCGGGCGCGATGCTCCTCTCGCGGTAGCCGAAGAGGTTGATGGACACTGACGCCTCCTTGGCCTGCGATAGGTTCCCTTTTAACCACTGGAGCTCTAGGGTGGTCGGGGAATGCAACTGGTAGCTGTCGTCCTTGAACCAGACGCCCTCAGGGGCGGTCAAAGGTGTCTCTGAAGAAGGGTGGGGTCAAACAGTTTTTAAGTTACACGTTATTGGTCTTTAGATACAGTCTCATCGATGATACAGCTCGCATTAACACGTTTTTGTTTTTTGTTGTTGTTTTTTCTCTCCTTACCGACAAAGAACTTGCCCTTCCAGTAGTACGGGCCTCCGTTGATGGAGATAGAAAAGTCCACGTATCCAGCCACGAGGAGCTTGGGCATGATACACGCAGCCTTGTTCGAATCGAGAACATAGCCCTCGACATCGGTCGTATCGAACTGACAGGTGATGCGGTAGCCTGTCTCGAAGCAAGGGCCCGTGACGTTAACCAAGGTCCCACCCATCATGTTGCCGTGCTCGGGGGAGAACGTTAGTGGGTACTCCTTCAGCTCTGAGGGGGTCAGAAGGAAAACAGGCAAATGTCAACAGCCAATCAGAATGGTTGGGAAAAGTTGTTCGATGGGACCTCCATTGAAGCTGAAATACCTACATATTAAACCTAGAGACTGATTAAAACCTCGATGAGTAAGTAAACATATAAATGAATAAACGAGTAAACAGATAAATAAATATATTAAAAAATAAATCGGAATCGAAAATGTTTGATAGTTTTAATTCATTTGCTTATTTCTAGTGATATGTAACTGTCTGTAGTTCGATTTGCCACTCGGTGCTGTTCAGGTCTAAGAATCAGAACTGAAAGAACAAACTATTAGATGAGGGCAACCATTTCTATTGAACTGAAGAACGTTTTAATATGGTTTCACTGAGGCTTCCGTGTTTAGAAAAGAATACAAGTGGGATAATTGGGAACACCATAACCCCATTACAAAGTTAATCATCGAAATCATATGAAAGTCACGGAACGACAAACGAAAACAACTATCATATTCGCTACAGTATTCTTTCTAGGGTACAATAGATATGAATATTGATTCAGTTGACCAAAGGAGGCGTTGGCCTTTGTGAGATCCTTGAGATTCTTAGAGAAAAGGAAGTCGTCCTTTTGGGGGAAAAATTAAATAAATAAAATAATAACTATTCTCTTACCTTCCTCACGACGACAGCAGCCGGGCAGGATTTTTTCGTCGATTCTGAACATGTGCCTGCCTGGCATGCCGTTGGCCCTGCCGGCGGTCGAGAGGTCACGGATGTAGAGCTTCTGGCTGTATGGTGTGTACTCGAAGGACCTCGTCCCGTTGCCGGCGTTGAAGCCCACCTGCCGGGGAAGAGCGGGAAGGTGTGGGGTGAACAGGTCCAGGAGAGATTTAGAGCTCGTGTAAGAAAAAGGGTGAGTCCCGTACCAAAGGAAGGGATATCTTGTGTAGGAGGTGCACGTGCATTTACGTGCAAGTGCATGTATGTGTGCACGCGCGCGCGTGTATGTATGTGTGTGAAAATATTCGTATTTAGACAAATAGTATAGATTCATACATTTTTCCATGTATGTAAATGTGACAGATATGGTGATGCATTCCTATGACAGGGGGCAGAGTAGCACTCACGTAAGCAGGTGTGCCTCCTGAGCCATCGTCAGTGGAGCCTCCAGCCTCCGTGTGTGTCGTCCAGGTCATATATTCGTAATTGAAGATAGCGTAGGTTCTGATTTCGTCCGTCGCCACTACCAGCTGGAAGGTGTTTGTCTGCAAAGGGAGAACGAGCAAGATTGGTCCACCGCAAGGCACAAACCCCAAAAGTGCTCTCTCATCTCACTCTCACATCTGAGACTTTCTGGCCATTACAGTTATGCAAGGGAGCGTGGAAGGGGAAAAGAAATGTGGGTCGAAGACGTAAACGTTCAAAAGAGACCACCAATAAATGGGTCAATGGGGGAATTAATGGGTTGCAAAAGGAAGAGTCTGGGAGTGCTGGTCGAGGGTACCCTGTCATCTCATAAACCTGTCAGCAAAACCGTGCCTACACTTACAAATGGCGAAAATCAAAATATCTTCTCCCTGTATGGACGAAGTGACAATATGTTGGGCAATCTGCGCGTGCGCATTACTTCACCGTCATTTTTTTTTTTTTTTCTGCTACAGCGGCAGACTAGGTTAGCAGCTCGACCCCCACCA
>NC_134807.1:47596931-47601931 GCF_046742065.1 Oratosquilla oratoria
ATATGCAAATTAGGAGGCCATGGATGGGAACAGGAAAAGGTTGTGAAGGAGTCTTTCATGATGAACCTATAACGTTCGCGGCAGCGGACGTTCGGGACACCACTTTTTTGATAAGATGATCAAATTTGTACTTTCTTTGACTTATATTTAAGTTATTGACAGATGTATCTTTAATCATATGATTTCTCAAGCAATATTATATATATACATATATATATATATATACATATAAATATATGTATATATATGTATATATATATATATATGTATATATATATGTGTATATATGTATATATAAGTGAGAATAAACACCTTGTGAGATCGAAACCAATAAACCAATAAAGGTTTCGATCTCACAAGGTGTTTATTCTCACAGTCTTGTCGGCTTTTGCCATTGTGATTCATGTATATATATACATAGATATATGTATATATATGTATATATATGTATATATATATATACTGTATATATACATATATATACATACATATATATATACATATATATATATATATATGTACATATATATACATATATATACATATATATGTATATATATATATGTATATATATATATATATATATATATATATATACATGTATACACGCGCGCGCGCATGTACACACTTACGTAGACACATACAGAGACAGAGCCACACATAGATACAGACATACCCAAATATACACACATAGAAACACACCGACAGATACAGCGACGCATATACAGACAGAGAGGCACGTAGACACTCGGCACGTGGGCCACCACACCACCACCTACCTCCAATAGACTCCCGGGTTGCGGGTTATTCCCTCGCCGGGCCGAAGGAATCCAATGTTGCACTTGGAGTAGAAAGGCCCGATGAAGGAAGGATCCGGTCGGTTGGGCCACTCAAGGATCGGGAACTGAAGCGGGTAATGCTCCCAGTTGAAGGGGGCGTCCGAGAACCCAAGGTAGCCGTTGATAGACACCTGGAAAGGAGTAACATGGCAGTAGGTTTTAGAAGGACATAGCGAGAATCAGAGATCGGAGGAAAAGGAGGACTATAGCTAACAAGTGTCCTCATATGACCAACAGTTGGAATTGGGATACTTACTCCATATATATATATATATATATATATATATATATATATATATATTTTATATATATATATATTTTTATATATATATATATATATATATATATATATATATATATATATATTACAGGTGAAAAATGTAATCACACATTTGTCAATAACGTAGAAACCACTGTTGGAGTAGAAAAGACTGGAAACGGGGAATCTATATATTTCGATTGCAAACTGCAATCCTCTTCAGTAGATACAAATAAGAGAGAGGGCGTACTGTTTAAGTAGCACCCTTAACAAAAGAAAGGGGAACATGGGAAGATATCTCTACCCTCTTCTCACTCCGTATGTGAGGTCAGGAGACAAATGAGCTTTCACTAGGTTGGAGATGAAGAGTCCGGACATTATGTCCGGGGACCATTGCCCCTTTGAAATATTCATGTTGGGCTGAAATTCAATGATCGTAGATTCTACAATTTTTCTCCTGAACTCACATCTGGATTTATAAATAAGCTCAGCTCTGTCCCAATCTAAACAATGTTTAAATTGCTTAACATGTTGGAACACAGCTGAGCTATCTTGTGCATATTTAATGGAACGTTTATGTTCAATCATCCTGGTATTCAAATCCCTTCCAGTCTGTCCGATGTAAACTAAGTCACAACCTTTACATTGAATGAGAATCAGACAAGAAACAATGGTCTCAAACTGTCCGGAAATAGATTCAATTTGGAAGTAGGTAGAAACAACTTTGCCAACCGTGTAGTAAATGAATGGAATAAACTTCCTGCACAGGTAGTGCAATGTAGTTCAGTTCGAAGCTTTAAGAATCATTTAGATAAATACCTAAGTAAGATGCTGTAATGATTATAATTTATCTTATATTATTTGTTTTTTGTTCTGTTATCATTTGTCTGTCTGATTTTCATTTATTACTAGTTATATGTCAATTCATTATTATTTACTATTTACCTGTTTGTTTATTATTTAACTATACCTATGCATTTATTTATGTATTTTATTTGTTATTTACATTATCATAGTTTTTATTTATTTATTTTTTATTAATGTGATTTTTTTTCGCATCCGACCTAGATATGGATCAAAAGGTCTCCTGTCGGCATGCTCCGCCTTTGTAATATATATGTATATATATATATGTATATATATGTATATATATATATATATATATATATGTATATATATGTATGTGTATATATATATATGTATATATATGTATATGTATATATATGTATGTATATATATGTATATGTATATATATGTATATATGTGTACATATATGTATATATATGTATATATATATATATATATATATATATATATATATATATATATATATATATATATTGAGGAATGGACGACAAAATAAGTGGCAGGGTGGTGAGATAAACACCGAGAACCGTTGAAGTTTTATTAACTGACGTTTCGCTCTTAACAGAGCTTCTTCAGAGTGTACAAACATAATCGGGAAATCAACAATTATATATCTTACATCATTCCGCGTTCCTTCTTTAACCCACCCCCTCCCTCCCTCTCGTACCCTTCAGCTCCTGTAAGATCATCCAGCCGGACATTTTGGACAGCTTAATAAAACCATCACGATGGTTACAGCAGGGCTGGGATGCTATAAAAGCTGCTTCTACTATTTTACTTTTTTTCTTGTCTAATCCTTGTTTTAATATTTCCACTCCGTCCCAGTTAGGTAAATGCCCGTATTCCTCCGCATGAATCACCAGGGCGTTTGATGTTCGGTGGGCCCTCAGGTCGCTCTTGTGCTCATATGTCCGCTTGTGTATGCCTCTTCCTGTCTCCCCAAAGTAGTTTAGGTCACAGCCGCCACATGGGATTCTGTAAACCATGCTGTTGTTATTATGTTCATTTTTACTCTTACCTCTCACTACTTCACCTATCTTCGTACTGGATGTACTGGCGATCTTCCCCAGAGTTAGGACATTTGCTCCGCAGAGCAGGGCTGAAGATCGCCAGTACATCCAGTACGAAGATAGGTGAAGTAGTGAGAGGTAAGAGTAAAAATGAACATAATAACAACAGCATGGTTTACAGAATCCCATGTGGCGGCTGTGACCTAAACTACTTTGGGGAGACAGGAAGAGGCATACACAAGCGGACATATGAGCACAAGAGCGACCTGAGGGCCCACCGAACATCAAACGCCCTGGTGATTCATGCGGAGGAATACGGGCATTTACCTAACTGGGACGGAGTGGAAATATTAAAACAAGGATTAGACAAGAAAAAAAGTAAAATAGTAGAAGCAGCTTTTATAGCATCCCAGCCCTGCTGTAACCATCGTGATGGTTTTATTAAGCTGTCCAAAATGTCCGGCTGGATGATCTTACAGGAGCTGAAGGGTACGAGAGGGAGGGAGGGGGTGGGTTAAAGAAGGAACGCGGAATGATGTAAGATATATAATTGTTGATTTCCCGATTATGTTTGTACACTCTGAAGAAGCTCTGTTAAGAGCGAAACGTCAGTTAATAAAACTTCAACGGTTCTCGGTGTTTATCTCACCACCCTGCCACTTATATATATATATATATATATATATATATATATATATATATATATATATATATATATATATATATATATATATGCAGAAAAACCACTGGGAAAATGAAAGAGATGAGACCGAGCGCTTTCGTCTATTCAGACATTTTCAAGGTATAGATACATAAAAGAGACAAGTATAAATACTCAGAAGGTTAAGGTGGATCTCTCCCAGTGCCATATTGGCTCAAGTGTCCGGACATTTGGTTTACAATTTTTGTTATGATAAATTCATCCAATTTGTATAATCCTTGACTTAAATTTAAATTATTAACAAATGTATTCTTGATCAGACTGGATTCTATGATGTTTCTATTCAAATAAGAATTACTTTTGACAATTACTTTAGCTTCATTCCAATTGATACAATAGTTAAAATCCCTAAGATGGACAAATAACGCGTTGGACGTTTGACCACTTCTAACGCTATATTTGTGTTGCTTTATTCTAACATTTAATTCCTTTCCAGTCTGACCAATATAGCATTTGTTGCAATCTTTACATGAAATTTTATATACACAGCCTTCCTTATTTTCAGGGGAATTTTTAATCAAAAGACTTTTGACTGTGTTGGAGTTCCTAAAAATGGTTTGGATGTTGAAATTCTTAAGAATATGCGGCAATTTAATGAAGTTGTCATGATACGGAAGAACGAGAAGATTTTTAGAATTAAATTTTTCTTTAGTTTTGTCATCAAAATAAGACTTTCTAGCCATTTTTTTTTTTAGAAATTTCAATTAGATGATTTGGATACTTTAATTTTAAAGCTATGTCATTTATTCTTGAGAATTCATCATCCAAAAACTCCAGACTACAAATCCGATAAGCACGAAGGTACATTGAAGATAACACAGATGCTTTGGTCCTGTAATGATGAGAAGAGTAAAAATAAACATATGAAAGAACATTGGTGGGTTTCCTATAAACATCAAATTTGAAAGACCTTTCGTTTCTGTATATTAATACATCAAGGAAAGGTAATTGATTATTTTGTTCTATTTCCATGGTAAAATTGATTGAAGGGACTAAGGCGTTAAGTTGTGACAAGAAAGTTGACGGGTCAGCACAGGCCAAATGCACAAAATATCATCAATGTACCTAAACCAAGTAACATTTTGGGGGAGAATATTGGGTAACAACTTTGTTTCAAAAAATTCCATATAAAGATTGCTAAGAATTGGAGAAATCGGATTACCCATTGCCATACCGAAATTCTGTAAATAATAGTTACCGTTAAACACAAAATCAGATTCCAAAACACACAATTTAATTAAATCAATAATGGTGGCAGTAGGCAGTGGTAAATCAAATTTCTCCAATTCTTCTTCAAGATACAC
>NC_134807.1:47609431-47697416 GCF_046742065.1 Oratosquilla oratoria
CAGATTGGGAGGCAAATTTAGCGAAGGACCTCTAGATCAGATGTGGGAAATATTTCAAAATACGCTTACTATGATGATTCATACTTACATCCCGTTTAAGGACAGACAACCCCTAAATCGGGCTCTCCCAAAATGGCTCGACAAAGAAACTGAAAAAAATATTGCTAGAAAGAGACAGGCTTATAAGAAATAAAAGTACTCGGGTGCACTTAATGACTATCAAAGATATGTAATGATACAGAGAGATTAAAAAAAAAAAAAAGACAATAAAAAAACTAAAACGACAATACGAAATGAATATCGCTGATAAACCCAAAGAGAATCCCAAAGAATTCTATAGTTACATTAGAGATGAAAACGTTATTAGGAATCACATTGGCCCCACTATTATCTGCTGACGGTTAACTTGAATATTCAAATGAAGAAATGTGTGATATTTTAAAAAATTATTCTAGTTCAGTATTCGTAAACGAAACTCCTCAAAGTGAACTCCAAACTAAAACCTGTGAAAAGTCTAGTGTGAACTTACTACGATAAATATAACAAAAGAAAAAAAAAAAAAAAAGGTGTATAGAAAAACTCAAAATTAATAAAACACCAGGGCATGGAGGTTGGCATCCAAGAATTTTAAAGGAAATAAAGAATGAGATTGTTGTTCCATTAGAAATTATTTTCAACGTATCCATCATATTCGGAGATGTCCCAAGAGAATGAAAGCTAGCTAACGTTACTCCCATATTCAAAAAAGTGACAAAAAGAAACCAGATAACTACAGATATATAAGCTTAACTTCAATCGTAGGAAAAATAATGGAAACTGTCATCAGAGATGCTATCGAACATCATTTAGAAAGGAACTGTTTGATAAATGATAGCCAGCATCGATTCAGACGGAAACGTTCATGCGTGACTTACTCGAATTCTACAACACAGACATCCCGAATTATGACAAAAGAAACAATATAGATTTAATATATCTAGACTTTGCAAAAGCTTTTGATACCGTTCCCCACGAAAGACTACTTACTAAATTAGCTTCACACGGAATAAGTGGTAGCTTATTAAGTTGGACTAGCAATTGTTTAAAAAATCGAAAACAGAGAGTTGTTCTAAATGGCAAAACTTCTGGATGGAAAAATGTTACGAGTGGAGTTTCCCAGGGTTCCGTTCTTGGGCCATTTTTATTCATAGTGTATATAATCACGGACCAGAATCTATTGTCTCCAAATTTGCTGATGATACAAAAATGTGCGGAATGGCAAAAATGATCACTTAAACCAATTAGGTATTCAAGAAGATTTAGATAAATTACAGCAATGGTCTGAAAAGTGGCTAATGGAATTCAACACAAGTAAATGCAAGGTAATGCACATAGGTAAAAAATAACAGTAAGTAAGATTACTATTTGGAAATTCGTTAACAAAAGTGGATAGTAAAAAGGATCTCGGCATAATTATCAGTAACGATTTCAAATCATCTAAGCAGTGTATTTCAGTCTCTGAGAAAGCAAATATGATTCTAGGACTGATTGCGCAATCTTTTTATTTCAAAAGTCCATCTCTCATTAGCAAGCTATATAAATCGTTAGTTTGTTCATATTTGGAATATGCTGTTTGCGTATGGTCACCGAATCTCATTAAAGACATTGAAAGATTTGAAAAAGTACAACGACGAGCCACAAAATTGATCCTAAATATAAAAAATAAATCATACGAAAATCGACTAAAAAGTATGAGTCTGTTTTCACTAAAAAAAAAAAAAAAAAAAAAAAAAAAAAAAAAAAAGTAGACTCCGAGGTGACTTGATACTGTTCTTTAAGATTCTAAAGGGAATTGACATTGCAAGCGACAAAATTTTCACACTGAACGAGAATCCGACAATATGTCAGGAAATAGATTTAATTTGGAAGTTAATGAGTAGTTAATGAGTGGAATAAACTTCCTGCAGAGGCAGTGCAATGTGGTTCAGTTCGAAGCTTTAAGATTCGTTTAGATAAACACCTAAGCAAGATGCTGTAATGCCTGTCATTTATTTTATATAGCTTATTTATTTGTTTGTTATTATTTATCTGTTTATTATTATTTCCTTGGTTATCATTTATTACTTTCATCTGTCAATTTACTATTATTTACTATTTACCTGTTTGTTTATTATCTATTTACTTTATTTATTATTATTTATATTATCATAATTTTTATTTATGTATTTATCATTTTATATATATATATATATATATATATATATATACATATATATATATGTATATATAGATAGATAGATAGATAGATAGATACTTTTGTTTTGTTTTTTCTTCCGACCTAGTTATATATAAGAACATAAGAATGAAGGAGACTGCAAGAAACCAATAGGCCTACACTAGGCAGTTCTATGTCTATTACCACCTGTAATCCCCTTTCATAAAGTTGCATAACCGTTGTCAGCTCTCACTACATGGTTGCTAAATCTAATTCCATTCGTTTACCACCCTATAAGTAAACCAATTTTTACATATTTCCTTCTTAAATCTAAATTTGCCCAAATTAAATCCATTACTGCGAGTCCTGCCCTGTTGTCTTAATATGATGACCTTGTTTGCGTCACCCTTGTTAACATCTTTGATCCACTTAAACACCTCTACTAGATCATCCCACACTCTGCGTCTTTCCAGAGAGTGTGAGTTAAGGTGCCTAAGCCTCCCTTCCTAAGGTAAATTTCTGATTCTATTATATTTCTGATTCTAGTGAATTCATGCCCATAACAAACGCTAGATAGAGTTCGTTAATTACCTCTGCACATCTATTCGTAACCGTCCTAGCAATGAAACCTAATGTACTGTTTCCTGTATTTAAAGTCAGGACCCATTAGAATTCCCAAGTCTCTCGCACTCAGTTTTCTCTAAAAACGTGTTATCTAAGCTTTATCTATTTTCGGGGTTGTATAGCCCTACGTTTAACATTCTACACATTGAGATATTGAAGTACATTTGCCATTTCATAGACCATGTGTACAATTTGTTAAGATCATCCTGCAGAGTCTCGGCGTCGTCTCCTGACCAAACCAGGCGTCCTATTCTAGTGTCGTCCGCAAACTTACTAACATCACTATTAATCCAATTGTCCAAGTCGTTAATGTACATGATGACCATTAAGGGACCCAAAACCGAGCCCTGGGGAACTCCACTAGAAACACTCCTCCATTTAGATTTTACACCATTTATGGTGACCCTCTGTTTTCTGTCACTGATCCAAGCTCTAATCCATTCTAACACTTTTCCTTCTATGCCATGGGTTTTGATTTTATCTAGTAGTCTCTGGTGGGGCATCCTGTCGAGCGCTTTGCTAAAGTCAAGGTAAATAACATCGTAACTATGTTGTCTGACGCCCTTATATACGTTAATGTAAAAAGATAAATGATTAGTCACACCTAACTTACCCATGGAGAAACCATGCTGTGAGTCATGAACCAAATTATGTCTCTCGATGTGATCTCTAAGTCTGTTAACTATTATTGATTCAAGCATTTTAACTGTAACTGATGTCAGACTGATTGGTCTGTAGTTGCATGTAGACGATTTATCTCCCTTTTTGAAAAAGGAACAACGTTTGCCTGCCTCCAAGTAATAGGCACAAAACCAGTGTCTACCGACTTATTAAATATTTCTGTTAACTGGTCGCAGATTTCAAATTTACACTCTTTAATCACTCACGGAAAATTTTGTTTGACTATTTCTACCTTACTAATGCTGATATTTGATAGTCTAATTTCTTCGTTACCACTGAAAATTGGATCACATTCAGGTACCTTATCTAACCTCTTCTTAGTAAACACCGAGAGAAAATATTGGTTAAATTCCTCACTAATTTTTTCCTCCGACTCTATCATGACATTTTCGTCGTTTTTAATCGGGCCTATTCTATCCTTATTATTTGTTCTGTACAGATAAAAAAAACTCTTGGGGTATACATATATATAATATATATATATATATATATATATATATATATATATACATGTATATTTTATGTATGTATGTATGTATACAAATATATATACATACATATATATATATATACATATATACATATGTATATATATATTTATATGTATATATATATATTATATATATGCATATATAATATATATATATATATATATATATTATGTATATATATATATATGTATATGTCTGTATATATACATATATATATATATATATATATACATACATATATATATATATATATATATATATATATATATACATATATATATAATGTGTGTGTATACATACATATATATATGTATATATATATATATATATATATATATATATATATAATACTGTATATATATGCGCGACACAGTATGGATGCAAAAACGGATGCGATAATTATGAATAAAAGTCTCTAGTTTGTACTCACCAAAGAAAACGTCTTTGAAGGGGAAGTAGAAAAAAACAGAGCTAGTGTTGAGTGCCATAAAAGAAGATGTACGAGAAACACAAAAATTGCTGTAAACACTAAATGTAAGATAAGCACCTGGGCCTGATGGAATCTCAGTTGAATGCTCAAAGACTATAAAGAATAATTGATGGATAAGATTCATGAGCTAATTCTACGTTCATTGAAAATGATGATGATGATGATGATGATGATGATGATGATGATGATGATGATGATGATGATGATGATGATGATGATGATGATGATGATGATGACGATGATAATGACGATGACGATGACAATGATGACGATGACAATGATGACGATGACAATGATGACGATGACAATGATGATGATGATGATGATGATGATGATGATGATGATGATGATGATGATGATGATGATGATGATGATGATGATGATGATGATGATGATGATGATGATGATGATGATGATGATGATGATGATGATGACGCCGACGACGATGACGACGACGCAATCCAGGGCAATATAATATGGAGAACCAGCTGTCACCGAGGTTGCAGGACCCCTTCTCCACTTCGCTGATGGATCTAAAGGAACAGCAAAGCTGTTACAGTTTGTCATTAGCGCCGTTGCAGGAGTTGCCAAAGCGATGCCTATCGAACTATAATTTCTGATTTTTCATCGACGTTTACTCCTGAACCCTTTCCCATAGATGGACCGCAAGGCAACGAACCATGTTGCAGGTAATAATGGGTTACATGGTACCATTACTAAGGATATCCCTGACCTGACATGCTGGGAGATCTCCTGCTAATTTAACCTAGGGTAGCAAGATCCTAGTTACCGTGTACGGTCACGAGGAGGCCCGTTGAAATCCAACGCGGATGTTTTGTTAGATTCAGAAGAAAAATGAGAAACGCATTTGATAAATATTTTCCCTCAGAATTTACAGAAGAGAAGATAGATATGGTACCTGACTGCAACCCGATCTTCAATGGGGAAGAGAGAAATAAACTAACTAGCATCAGCATTAGCAAGGAAGATGTAGTCAAACAGATAGACTTAAAGCTACAAAATCCCCTGGCCAAGACGAAATTTTTCAGTGTAAATTTTAAATCTGTGAGTAGTTAACGGAAGTATCTAGTAAGTCGGTTGACAATAGATTTGTGCTTATTTCTTGGGACAGGCAAACGTTGTTCCAGCATTTAAAAAGGGTGATAAATCTATGCACAGCTATATACCAATCAGTTTGACGTCGGTTAGAGGTAAAATTTTGGAATCATTAATAGCAAATAGTATCAGGGATCATATCGAGAGGCATGGGTTCACTAAGTGTAGGTCGTGCGTAATTGATATCTGATTCTTTTACACTAATGTCTAAAAAGCAGCAGATAATAAAGATAGTTACAATACTATATATCTTGCCTCTAGCAAAATGTTCAACAAGGTGCCTCATAATAGACTATTAAATAAAATCAAGGCCCATGGCATAGGAGAAGAGTTTGAATTGATTAGAGCATGGATTAATAAGAGAAAACAGTGGGTCACCATAAACGGTGAAAAATCCAAGTGGAGTAGTGTATCTAGGGGAATTCCCCAGAGCTTGGTTTTTGGGTTTCTTATTGCTCATTTTGTATATAAAAGACTTGAACAATACAGTAAATGGTTATGTTAGTAAGTTTGTGGATTATACTAAAATAGAACGCCATATTAGGTCTGGGGAACATGCTGGGATACTGTAGGAAGATCTTAGTAAATTATTTGCTTGATCGATGAAATGGCAAATAGACTTCAATATCTCGAAGTGTAGTATGTTTAACGTAGGATTACACAACCCAGCTAACATGTATAGCTTAGATAACGCCATATTAGAGAAAACAGAATTTGAAAAGGACTTGGGAGTGTTAGTGAGTCCTGACCTTAAACCCAGGAAACAATGTATTAGTGCCAGGAAAAGTATTAACAGGGCATTACGATCTATTGCTAGGACGGTTACAAATAATATTGCAGATATAGTTATCAAACTCTATCTGACGATAGTTAGACCCACCCTTGACTATGCGGTACATTTTTGGTCTCCATCCTATAGAATGAGGAAAATCACCAAAGTGATACAAGGCCTTAGAAATTTACCATACAAAGACAGATTTAGGTACTTTAACTTACACTCTCTGGAAAGACGATGAGTGCTAGACTATCTAATAGAAGTATTCTGATGCAGGCAAGGTCATCATATTAAGAAAGTAGGGCATGACTCGTAGTAATGGGTTTGAATTAGACAAGTTTAGGCTAAGTAGGGAATAGACAAGAACTGGCTTGCCAGCAGAGTGGTTAACAAATGGAATAGACTTAGCAGTCATGTAGTGAGCGCTGAAACAACTGGTAGTTTAAAGTTTTAAGAAAAGATTAGATAATTTTATGGATACAGATGATAGGTGGTAATGGACATGGAAGTACCCACTTTAGGCCTTATGGTTTATTGCATTTTTCTTCGTTCTAACGTTCTTATGTTTTTTATGGGTTGTGTCAATGTAAGATCCAGAGCCAAAAGACCCGGCTTGACTTTTTTCTGATATTCATGATTTATGGATTTGTCCTGGCTGCACCCATGGGATTTCATTCATTCGAAGGAATTACCCTGCTAACCAGAATGTTGAAATGGTCATGGACAGTATAGAAGGTTTCTCTGAGTAAAATCGCCTGGCGTCAGCCACAACAAAATCCATGAAAGCGCCGACATTAGCCCGGCACGAGGGTTGACGAGAGACCGAGGCCCCGGAAATGTCTTCCTTTTACAGCTGGACCTCCTCCAGGGCCAAAAACGTGACTCAAGATGATGCAATTATATGACACATACATACACACGAGTACTATCTGAAGCACTTCCGGTTCTGGCTGAAGACTGGAAATCTCATTCACCAAGGCCTTATCAGGCCGGCCGGTGATAGCTATTTACCAAAGTAGGTAGGAAGGTAGTTCTTTTGTAGAAAAAAATATCAGTTGGTCATTGTTCTTCTTGTAATTCCTTTCAAATTGGTCGGTGAACCTATTCTCTAATCATCGTAGATAAGTAAGTAGATTTGCTGGATGGGATTTCCCTTTAAGTAAATGAATAATTTGATAGATTATTAATTCAATAAATTAATTGATTAATAAATTTACTGATAGATAGATTAATAGTTAAATGAAAGAATATTTCTTTACTTCCTAAAGCCCATGGCATGCTTGGAAGAGCTTGTTATGTCGGCGAGAGACGGACGATGTTTCGTTGCCAGTTGGCGATAGCTCCGTGAAGAGAGAATGGCAAAATTAGGCAAATACGACACAATGGGAACAATAATAGAAAAAAAGAATATATGTAAGAACCTGTAATTTTAACGATCTTAACTTCCGTTGTTAATGTTTAACGATGTAGTAGTTTGTGTTACAAGAGACGGGACATGTGGTGAACGTTATTGAACAACGGCGTACAAGAATCTCGAGGTTAAATTGCATCGCGTGATTGAGTCGTTTCCCCAGTAATGTTACATGATCGTTCACCGCCGTTACTTTCAAACACTGACGCTATTATTTTCAAATGCTGATACCATAATTCTCAAACTCTGGTAGCATTACTTACAAGTACTAGTGCCACCACTTTCTGGCACCGGTACCATACCAATCAAGTACTGGTGTACCAAAACTTGTTTACCATTACTTTCAGACACTGGAGTTAGTATTACTTCCAAGCAATTGTTACCACACATTTCAAGCACTGGTAAACAATAATCGGTTTGCCATTGCCTTCAAGAATTGGTACTTAAGAATCAATCCAGCCTGACGTACGGTAGATTCATCTTCTGCGGTGAGTGGGTAGATGGCTTTCAACACGTTCAAAGATAAGGAGAAGTCGCTTTATCAGCTGTGCTTATCTCAGAGTGGAACTTTTTTTTCTTCTTATTGGCTCATGTACTGTACCAGCAGCTCTGGGCTGAGCCATGTCGAATTTGTGAAAACTTAGCACAAGTGACTCGGGGCATCAACACTGTAACGTGCTTCTGCGCAATCAATCCTCAACTTAGTCACGGCCAGATGGTCTCCTCCTCCTCCTCCTCCTCCTCCTCCTCCTCCTCCTCCTCCTCCTCCTCGTCCTCCTCCTCTTCCTCCTCCTCCTCTTCGTCCTCCTTCTTCTCCTCGTCCTCCTCCTACTCCTGGTCTGAGGACCATACTCCTCTTTGGTCACTGGCCTAACGAAGCTTCAGAAAACAAACATTTGCTGGCTCTTGTACCTCGTTCGCAAGAAATGAGTGCTCTCATGGATTGGTGGCAATGTGTACACTCACATGTGTGTGTGTGTGTGTGTGTGTGTGTGTGTGTGTGTGTGTGTGTGTGTGTGTGTGTGTGTGTGTGTGTGTGTGTGTGTGTGTGTGTGTGTGTGTGTGTGTGTGTGTGTGTGTGTGTGTGTGTGTGTGTGTGTGTGTGTGTGTGTGTGTGTGTGTGTATGTGTGAGTGTGCGTGTGTGTGTGTGAGTGTAAGTGTGTGTGTGTGTGTGTGTGTGTGTGTGTGTGTGTGTGTGTGTGTGTGTGTGTGTGTGTGTGTGTGTGTGTGTGTGTGTGTGTGTATGTGTGTGTATGTGTGATAGTGTGTGTGTGTGTGTGTGTGTGTGTGTGTGTGTGTGTGTGTGTGTGTGTGTGTGTGTGAGTGTGTGTGTCTGTGTGTGTGTGTGTGTGTGTGTGTGTGTGTGTGTGTGTGTGTGTGTGTGTGTGTGTGTGTGTGTGTGTGTGTGTGCTCTCATGCATACACACACATGCACACACACACACACACACACACACACACACACACACACACACACACACACACACATACACACACGCATCACGAGTCCAACACGTGATCCAAAGACCAAGGTAAAAGACCAAGGTGAATAGATACACGCACGCACGCACAGCACAGTGTACATGCAGGCAAAGACGTCTTAGCCAAGCACTCCATCCCCTGCTACTGCTTCTGCCCACCACCACCAGATGACGTGATTCATGAAACATTTTCCTGTCATATCACCTGTTTCTCAGAAAATGGAAAAATAAAATTAGAAGAGATACCTCATGCAAGTGTTAGTGATTATACGACGATACCGAGTTTATCGTATTGGTACTGGCACTGTCGGCAATAGCCGACTCATCTATTCTTGGGGACAATATCGCACCGAAGGGGCGAAGTCATACAGGACCTGGTAAAAAGGAGAAATACATTTAAGGAGGGCAGTAGCAGAACTGAGGGCCAGTAGGATTTTTATTTATTAATTAATCAATTTATTTATTTTCTATTTTAATTTTTTTAGATCAGTCTCCAATCATAAAAGAATGCCACATGACTCCGATTTACAGGGATGTCACTCACCGTGGGTGACTGAGTTGATATCGCTGAGTTTATTTACTAGTGAGATATATTCTTTGTAGGAGAACCTCTGGAAATATCTCCTATAACGACTTGCACGAGAAAACCATTCCGGAGGGCGTTTTGTTTGGTCTCCCTCTTCTGCACTTGCTCCCGTGGCATGCAGCAAGTAACACAATTGCTCCATCTGCCATCCTCTCTTGTAGCTATCTGTCTGACCTGCCCACTTCCACTTTCCACATTTTTGTCTACGATATTAATTACTCTAGTCTCCTTCCTCACCCAAGTTGCCCTCTTCCTGTCCTTCAGTGATATTCCCAGCACATGTCTCACCATTGTCCTACATGAACTCCTCAATATTGTCGCCATCTCCTTCGCCAACTTCCAAATTTCACATTCGCAAATTATAGCTGGGATTACAGACGCACAGTAAAATTTGTATTTTATACACGCTTAGTTAACATTTTCCAACCAATCTTATCTCATTTTTATTATTTTTAGTCGGGCACATTACAAACTATTTAGCTGTGTTCGCAAAATAGTGGTATATGGGGGAAAAACTTGCACCACACAGGTCTATCAAAAAAAAAAAAAAGTGGTAAAGTTTTCCTTTTAACAATAAATGCTACTTTATCACAAATGGATACATCTTTCTGGGCCACTCTGTATTTACATATATTTTACGAGTGTCTTGCAGCCCTGAATGAAATTTCCTCGTTTTTTCGAAAGAAGCTGATGGTATAGACTTTAGACGAATGTGGAGGTGGGGGTATTATGTTATATTCTAATATGTTATTCCATGCTTTACTGCTTAGTCTTATGAGTCTTGAGTGTATTGTTTCTATGTTTGTTGTTTTGTGGAGTTGTTTTTGTGTTTCTAGGTATGGTGGTTTATGTTTTAGTATTTTCCTTAATGTTTTGTTTTGTAAAGTTTGCATGTTTTTGATGTTTGTGTGTGTGCTTGTGACTGTGATTATTGGGGGGGGGGGGTATTCCAGTTGTGGTCGTGCTAGTGTTTTGTATAGTTTTATTTGTGTTTTTGTTGTTAGTCCTCTGAAGCGTCTTAGTCTATTGAGTGTGTTTTTTGTGATCTGTATTCTGTTTTTGATGTGGTGTTTTATTCCTTGTGTGTTGATGGTGAGGCCTAGGATGTGTGCTTGTTTATCGTATGGTATTATGTTGTTGTTTATTTTTATTGGTGCTGGTTGGTGTGTTGAGATGGCTAGTAGTTGGAATTTGTTTGTGTTTGTAGATAGTTTCCATTATTTTTCGTATGTGTTAATTTTGTTGATTTCGTGTTGTCTTTCTGGCAAGCATGTGTTTTCCTGTAGTGTTAGGGTATGTGATTAATTATCTGTGTGACGTCGTCTGCGTATTGTATAGTGTAGCTTCCGTGTGAAGGTGGTGGTATCTCTGATGTGCATAAGTTAAACAGTGTTGAAGAGAGAACACTTCCTTGAGGAACTCCGCTTTGGAGAGGGAAGGCTGGTTCTATGTAGTGGTTCATTTTTATTTTTGCTGTTCTGTTGTTTAGGAAGCTACACAGTGTTTTCGTGATGGTGTCTGGAAGGTGTGTTTGAAGTATTTTGTATTTAAGGCCTTCGTGCCATACTTTGTCGAAGGCCTTGGATATGTCGCGTGATATTATGTTATATGCATGTTTGTGTCTTTGTGCGTCTGCGATTGTTTCATATATAATGGCGAGTGCTGTGTGTGTTCCTTTGCCAGGTGTGAATCCGTGTTGGTTTGGGTTTAACATGTGTTCGTGTAAGTGTGCCATGAGTCTGTTTGTGATTAGTCTTTCGTCTATTTTTCCAGGTGTTTCTAGTAGTGATATGGGTCTGTAGTTTTGTATTTGTGTGGTGTCTTTGTTTTGTTTTGTATATATCTGTGAGTAGTTGTATTGTTGTTTTTGGTAAGTGTGCAAGTATTTGTTTCGTTATGCCTGATTGTCCTGGGGCTTTGCTTTTAGTGTGTTTGATTACACAACGTAACATTATTTTTCAAAAGTTTTGTTTATTGTATTTTTTTAGAGTTTAATAATCCATTTTTCCTGCTGATTTCAAATATGCAATTATTTTTTCTGTATCATCGACCGTTATAGAAATACATATAATTTCAATGTTACCATGTATATTTTGGAATTATTATGTGGTCTGCTACTAAATGTTTATCTAATTTTCTCTTTCAGATTAATGACTGAACTATTTACCTGTTAAGATGGCTACTAGAGGATGTGAAAATTCTCCTGATACATTTTGCTATGTGTGTGGTTATTATATTGGGAAAAAACAAGTACTACATATGATCGTGAGAGGTGCTAAAGTGTGGATAGCGTACAGACTTTATTTCGGAATGCCCATGGGTGACCAGGACAAGCCATGGGCACCTCATGTGATATGTGGAAGCTGCCGATCTACTCTAGAAGGATGGCTGAGAGGTACAGGAAGGGCAATGCCTTTGGCCATTCCTAGAATATGGAGAGAGCCGAAGAACCATCACGACGACTGCTACTTTTGTATGATTGATGTGACGAAGTACAGGAAAGTGAAAGGAAGACAAGCTCTGCAGTATCCAGACATACCATCATCTAGAGCACCTGTCCCACATGATGATAGCTTACCAGTACCACAACCACCAGAAAATGCAAGTTTATTTTTATCATACTCTCTTTACTTTTAATTAACTTCAATATTAAGTACTTAATATACATTCACTTTCCTAAAGATATATGGAATACTAATGCTATTCGTCTTTGTTGAAGTTGCTATATTTAGTTATTTCTTTCTTTCCAGATGGAAGATGCAATGGAAATTTCATCTGAAGGGTCAGCAGGTAGCAGCAGCCATGAAATGGGAGACGAAGATTTCGCACCAAGAACGACTTCGGAGCCTCACTTTCCAAGTCAGAGTGAGCTAGATGACTTAATCAGAGACTTAGGTCTTACTAAGTCAGGAGCTGAGCTTCTTACATCAAGGATGAAAGAATGGAATCTACTAGGAGAAGACTGCAGGACATCTGTGTACCGGAAACGACATGAAGAATTTAAAATTTACTATGACTTTAGTGATATGTTTTATTGTAAGGATGTTACTGGTTTGTTTGCAGCCCTTGGACTCGAACATGATCCTGTAGAATGGCGACTGTTCATAGATAGCTCAACACGAAGTCTCAAAGCAGTATTGCTCCACAATGGAAATAAAAACCCATCTTTGCCTCTTGCACACTCAGTACAGAAGAAAGAAAACTATCATAATGTCAAACAGCTTCTTGAAAAAATCAATTATGCTGAATTCAAATGGGATGTTTGTGGTGATTTCAAGATGCTAGCCTTTTTGCTTGGCTTACAAGGGGAATACACAAAGTATTCCTGTTTTCTTTGTTTATGGGACAGCAGGGCTGATGATGATCATTATGATAAAGTCTATTGGCCCCCAAGAGTTGAACTGCAGCCAGGAATGTTAAATGTTCTCAGACAGCCTCTAGTAGATTCGAAAAAAAGTTTTATTACCCCCACTTCATATCAAGCTAGGGTTAATTAAACAGTTTGTGAAGGCTTTGGATTTTGGAGGCGAAACTTTCCAAGAAATTTGTCTCATGTTTCCCAAGCTATCTGAGGCTAAGCTCAAGGGTGGTATATTTGTTGGACCCCAGGTAAACAAAATGTTGAAGTCGGAGAAACTGGAAAGAGCGATGACGAAAGTTGAAAGAGAAGCTTGGTGTTCATTTCGTGATGTAGTTCGTGGATTCCTAGGAAATCACAAGAACCCTAATTATAAACAAATAGTGGCAAAGCTTATTGAGAATTTCAGGAAACTTGGTTGTCGTATGTCCTTGAAGATACATTTCTTGCATTCTCACCTAGATTTCTTCCCCGAAAACTTGGGGCTGTCAGTGAGGAGCATGGCGAGAGATTTCATCAGGATATCGCAACTATGGAAAGAAGATATCAAGGACGATGGAATACTGCTATGATGGGAGATTACATATGGTCACTAGTCAGAAAAGACGAAAGCATGCATTCTAGAAAATCTCGATCGTCAAAGCACTTCTAATCATGAGAAGAGTCATCAAAACACTTGCAGTGCAAAGTTGTGTTGTTTATTTTGTTCTTACTAATATTGTAGCTCTTAAATACACTTCATATTATGAAAAAAAGACTAGATGTTGTATAATTATCCTTAGAATGCTAAAGTAGATTGAATCAATTAACTACTGTAGAGAAAGGTTGCGTATATAACAATAAAATATAAAATCAAGAATAAATAAAGAAATATCGATGTTATGTCAAAACTAATGTAATATTTGGATTCAGTGACACGAAATACATATATAAACATGAAAAAATACAAATAAACAAAACATGTGTTACATTGTGTTATGTTTTGAACGTCTTCTAGTTGTATGGGTCGTCCGATGTAGTTATCAGTGTCTAGTCTGTTTAAGTCTATGTTTGCGTAAGGTTGTGTTTGTTGGTGGTGTTGTGTTATGTATGTGAGTATTTTTGTTTCATGGTTTGTGTCAAATTGTGTGTTTTCTTCCGGTGTGATCTGAAAAATGTTTTGCCATACTTGTCTGAATGAGTTTACTTTGTCTTTGGCATCGTGTAGTTTGTCGTTGTTATGTGTTATGTATGGTGAAGTGTTAGTGTTGGATCCTTGTAGTCTCTTAATTGTGTTCCAGAAGTCTTGTGGTTTTTTTGGGGTTGAATTTGATGTTTGATATTAATTTGTTCCATGTCTCTTCGTAGTTTCTTTTGTATTCTTCTAGTATTTGTGTGTGTAATTATTTAATTGTTTGTGTTGTGTGTGGAGTCCAGTTGTTTTCTCCTATGGCTTTGTTTTTTATGCTGTTTGCCTTCCATATTAATTGTTTTAGTGTTTTAGATGTTTTTGGGGTGGGTAGTTGTTTGTGGTGTGTTGTAGGTATACTCTGTGCGATTGCGTTGTGTAATAATTTGTAACAGTTTTCTATTTTGTCGTCTATGTATTTTGTGTCTTTCATTTGAGTGTTTGTGTTGGTTTGTGTTTCTGTGTTGTTGTATTCTTCTGTTGTTGTTTCTAGTATTGTTTTAAATTTCTTCCAGTCTGCTTCTTTATATAGTAATCTAGGTGGTGTGGGGATAGTGATCGCTGTGGTGGATAGTGTGAAGTGTAGTGGTATGTGATCTGATGAAGTTATGGTGCCTGGGTGTATTCTGTATGTGAGGTGGTGGTGTCGGTTGGTGAATATCATGTCTGGGTTGCTTGTTCCGGTGTGTGTAATGCTTGTTGGGAAGTCTGGGCCGAGGAAGGTGAGGTGGTTCTGTGTTATTAGTTGGTGAATGCTTTTTCCTACGTGATTGTTGTATGTGTGTTTTAGTGTTTTGTGTTTTGCATTAAAGTCTCCTATGATGTATGTTGGGTGTGGTTTTTGTGTGATTTTCATTATGTCTTGTGTTGGTAGGTATGGTCTTCGTGGTGGGAGGTATGTTGTGGCTATGATTATGGGTCCTTTGTTTGTGTGTATTTCAATGGCTAACATGTCTTCATCAAAGTCGTCTAATAGTTTGTATTTTATGTTTTGTTTTATGGCTATGGCTATTCCTGGGTTGTAAGTGTTTTGTGTGTGTGTGTTGTAGTTGAATATTTTAACTGTGTGTTTCCCTATTGAATTGACTAATATAATGTCTAGTGTTTGTGTTAGGTAGTGGTTGCTTAGTTGGTTTCTTCTTTGGAATGTCCAGTGTTGTACGTTGTGTTGTAGTATGTGTATTGTGTTCATGTGTGCTTGATTTATTGGCTGTTGACTGTCCAGTGAGGTGTGTCTGTTGGTTTGTGTTTACGAATGTCGTAGTATCCCTGTTGTGTTTTTTTTTTTTTTTTTTTGTATTTTGTCTCAGTCAGTCTTTGTATAGGGGCTTTGGTCAGGCCAATTAGTTTTTGTGTTATCAAGGTGTCTACAGTCTCTTCAGGCATTTCCTTGGTGTAAATGTATTTGATCTTTTTGTTTTGTAGGAGTGTGTGTACGTTTTGATGGATTTCTTCGTCTGTCATGTTTGTTGTGTTGGGTGTTATTATTTGTATTGTTTCTGTGTTGTGGTCTGTTTTCTTTGTCTTTGTGGGTTGTTCTGTTTCTGATGTATGTTCTGTGTTGTGTGGCCTTTTATTTCTTTGTTCCTCCGTTTCCATTGCTTCTGGTTGTGATTGGGTGTGGGTCGTGTTGTTTATCATGTTTAGTATGGCTGTGGGTTTGATGACAGAGGGTGGGATTATGACTGTGGGGAGTCCATTTGCTTTGTAAAATTCATCAATTGTCTGTTGGTATGTTCCAGGTATTGCTGCCTCGGTTATGTTGGCGTGTATGATTGCTGTGTTTATGACAGTTAGGTGCTTGAGGGTTATAGGGTTGGGTGTCGGTGTGGGGGATGACTGAGCAGTGTTTCCTGTGGCTATGTTTGCGTATGTATTGTTGGAGTGTGTGTGTGTTTGTTGCTCTCTGTTCTCTTGTATCTTCTTCTTGATGAGATATTTTCTCACTTGGCATCTGGCGGCGTAGGTCGGATGGTTAAGGCCACAAGCAATGCATTTCTTAATAGCATTATGGCAGTTATTGATGCGGTGTTCCAGTGAGCAACATCCTGAGCAAATTGTGTATGTGGAAGGTTGTGTGCAGTGTTTGAGAGTGTGGTCGTATGAATAGCATCTTGGGCATTGGGGTAGGTGTATGTAAGTTTCCTGTTTGAGTGTGGGGGGGGGGAAGACTGGCTGAACATGAGTATTCCGGTTTCTAGGCTCTTCTTTACCATTGTAGAGTTTTCCATTTTGACCTTGATAATAGTTTTGGTGTTTGGTAGTTTTATTATGTTTATCTTCATATATTCGTTGTGTCGTTCCAGTTCCGTCTTGATTGTCTCCGTGTCTTCTTCGTGAATATGTCCATATACTTGTCTTATTATCAAGGTCCTTTTGGCGTTGAGTTCGGGGGGGTCGATGATGTCCAGTCCTTCTTTAGCAAAGGCATTCTTGATTGTTTTCTTCGTCAGTTCCTCTATGGTCCGGTCTTCTGCAATGGCGGTGTGTTGGGTTCCATTTGTGTGGAGCATTTGGATGGAGATTTCGAGTTTTGAAAGAAGTTTCCATATGGTGGTCCGTTTCTTCTGGCCGGCATTGGGCCGGTTTTCTCGAATATTTATTCTGCTCATCGCGCCGAAGCGCGTTGGGCTTTTAAGTGTGTGAGGTGTTTGTTGATGTGTGTGTGTGTTAGTTATTGTGTAAGAAAGAAGAAGAAAAAACAGAGAAAATGGTAAGGGGGAGGGGGGAGGGGGGGGTCGCAGGGGGTACGGTCTATGCTCGCGAGTGTTTATGGCTAGCGGCGGTTAAAGGAAAGCGGCTGCGTTGTCTGGTGCCCGAGTGTGTTCTCGCAACGTATGGACTACTAGGTCGCCGGGGAAATTGAGGCCTATGCCAGTTCCGCTTTAGTAGCGGGAGACTGGGAGGGGGGTTCCCTTCCCCATCAGTCGACTGAGCAAGTTTTAAAGACCACACGGGCTATGCTCAGTCGAAAGGGGGTTATAAGGGCATGGACCGTCAGAGCGAGAGGCGAAGAGAGTGCCTTGGCTCGGGTAACGGTATAGAGAATTTTCGTAGCTGGAGTTCACGGTGTGCGGAGGTAGCGTTTACACGTCTGTACGCCGTGGTGTCTTCTGCTCGAATCCTGAATTACAATGTTATATAATAATAATAATAATAATAAGTATTGACAGGTGAGTGAGAAGGTGTGGGAGCAAGAGGGGGGGGAGGGGGTGATAGGTGAAGGTAAAGTTTAGAAAGTGAAGGAAGTGTGAGTGTGAAAGTGTTGGGCGGACCCACTTGCATGGTGTTATTAAAACGTTAACGGTCATCCTATCTATACTCTAATCAAAAATTCCCTAGCTAGCTAATCATACATATATGGTATGAAGGAAGGACTTGTTTTCTGTTGTATATTTTTATTTGTCTTTAGGTATTGAATATGGTTTTAATTTATTGTGATGTTATTGATTTAATTGGATACAAGTCCTTCCTTCATTTTGAACAATTTATAATAATTAATTACATGAGTTGGGAGCAGGTGTGTCTATATAGTGGCAAAGTGCCGTGAGTGTTAATTAAGTTTCTTGGTTTAAGTTCTTATTTTAATTTATATCTAATCTAAGTAATAGGGTGAGTCACACCTGCTTCCATTTATTTTATATATATGTATATACATATATATATATATATATATGTATATACATATATATAAATATATATATATATTTTTTTTTTTTTTTTTTTTTTTGATTACATAGGTTTATATACAGGCCGTACATTGGCCGAACACTGGGAGAGGTCATTGCCTATAGCCGTGATCCGTAGCGCTGCGTACTTGGAATTAGCAATTTTCTTGTGGATTGTGGAAATGGGTGTTATTGTTTGTGTTATGTGCGTCTACTCCTTGGGAGTGTGGTTGTGGGCATGAGTTGGATGTTAATGGAAGGTTTTTCGATGTAAATGTTCACTGCTTCGGCCATCTTAAGGCGAAGGGGGTCGTGAGCTTTGTAAATTATTTTAGTGTTTTCGTTTAGTTTTTGTCTGGTGATGGTGGTTTTGTGTTCTTTTATCATGTGTGTTTTGATGGCGCCATTCTGGAGGTGGTATGTCTTTTGGACACCTTCTCAGCTATTTGGAACCAGCACAGAAAATTGTTGCACGAGACAAATTAAAGCTTCAATATAAGCTCAACAACCCCATTGTCGCTGTAGACTTCTTGAAATCATGTATATATATATATATATATATATATATATATATATATATATGTATGTATATATATATATACATAAAAAAATATTTCTCTCTAAACCTTCCAACCTCCTACTCCGGAAATGAGTCATCACCGGAAACACTAACTCCCGGGGACACATCTTACTCAGACTCAGAAAATCTTTACGAAATATTACCAAGAGAATCTTTACGAAATAACGCTAAGAGAATCTTTACGAAATATTGCCAAGAGAATCTATATACATAAAAACGGAATTACGGAATTCTGACAAAAGAATCTTTACGAAATATTAATGAGAAAATATTTACGAAATATTGCCAAGAGAATCTTTACCAAATGTTAACAAGAGAATCTTTACGAAATATTACCAAGAGAATCTTTACGAAATATTGCTAAGAGAATATTTACGAAATATTGCCAAGAGAATCTCCACTCCACTAACATAAAAAATATTTCTCTCTAAACCTTCCAACCTCCTACGCAAGGCCCAACCCGGAAATGAGTCATCACCGGAAACACTAATATTACCATGGAAAAAGAAAGTGGTGCTAACAAGAAAAAGAGAATCTTTACGGAATTCTGACAAAAGAATCTTTACGAAATATTAATGAGAAATACGAAATATTGCCAAGAGAATCTTTACCAAATGTTAACAAGAGAATCTTTACGAAATATTACCAAGAGAATCTTTACGAAATATTGCTAAGAGAATCTTTACGAAATATTGCCAAGCGAAGCGAAGCGAGCTACGCCGTAGGCCAAGCACACCTGGCGAAGCCAGGTCCGGGTGCTTGTATATATATACATATATATATATATATATATATATATATATATATTATCTCTCTTGATGGTGTAGTGGTTAAGTCACTACAAGCACTGGTAACGTGTTCCACTGCCCTCTACCCTCCCTCTTATCTTGGCACCTCCTGGATGAAGGGTCATCCCTGCATCTTGTCCACTGCCCTGGGTCAAAAGCAGTGTCGTAAGGCACAGAACATCCACAGCATGGCCGCTTCATTAAATCGGCGACCCCCCTCTCCGTCCCCTCATGCAGAAAAGAAGACGGGGAGAAATCCCTTCGGCCTGCGTCAATTTATTTCTCATACATACTCCCTCACCCCCTATCCCCCATCCACTCTCCCTCGTGCATCACAGCATCATCCATTCACAACCCTTCTCCATTCACCCTTATCTTCTGTCCTCTCCCGTCCTTCCTCAGCAGACATTCCCTTCTTTCCCAATGCCCCTTTTTACCACATCCATCCATCTCATCCTATGTCGCCCCTTCATGTTCACTCCTTCCACCCCTGCCTTCTACACCTCATTTACTAATCTTTCTTCACTCATTCTTTCTGTGTGTCCAAACCATCTCAATACTCTTTCATCAACCCTATCTCCCAATTCTCTTTCCACCCTTGTTCTCCTTACCACCTCATTTCTCACTCTATCTAGCCTAGCCCCCATCATACTTCTCAGACACCTCATCTCAAACACATTCAAACTCCTTCTCTCTTCATCTCTTACGTTTCGTGTTTCTGCCCCGTACAGTGCTGTCGGCACAATCACTCCTTCATACAATCTCCTCTTAGCATCTATTCCCAAGTTTATTTCTCATTACACTTTTTAATCCACCAAGGCATTTGCTCGCTTCTCTCAATCTACATTCTACCTCCACTCCCACTCCTCCGTTTCCTGCCATATTCACACCCAAGTATCTAAAACTATCCACTTCCTCCAGTCTCTCTCCTTAATACTCACTTCCAGTCAGCTGACACTCTCTCCCTTTGTACATCTCATCACCTTGCTTTACCCACATTCATCTTCAACTTCCTTCTTTCACACACCTTCCCAAACTCTGTCACTAACTTCCTCAATCCCTCCTCTGATCCTGCTACAAGCGCAGTGTCGTCAGCAAGCAACAACTGGCTCATCTCCCACTTTTCTCCGTTTTCTTTTATCATCTCCAATCCCTGACCCACTACCCTTGCATTTACTTCTCGCACCACCCCATCCATGTGTAAATTGAACAGCCAGGACGACATAACACATCCCTGACGAAGCCCTACTTTTATCTCAAACCACTCACTCTCTCCATTTCTAATCCTAACACACGCTCTACTACTCTCGTAAACACTCGTGACTGCTCTTAACAGCTTTCCATATATCTGCAGTACCTCCCACAGTGCCTTCCTATCTACCCTGTCATAAGCCTTTTCCAGATCCATAAAAGCCCAAAATACATCCTTACCTTTTCCTATAGCTCTTTCACATATCTGTCTTACCACAAAAATCTGATCTACACAACCTCTACCTGCCCTAAACCCACACTGTTCCTCACCAATTACTCCTTCTGTTCCTCTCCTAATCCACTCAATCAAGAACCTCCTATAAGCCTTCCCAACTACACTTAAGCTGATCCCTCTGAAACTACTACACTCACACTTGTCCCCCTTTCCCTTGTAAAGTGGAACTATACAGGCACTCCTCTAGTCCTCCGGTACTCTACTCTCTCTCCAGCTAACATTAGATAACCTCACCACACCAGTCCACCACCACTCTACCTCCATTTTTCAGACATTCTGCATGGCATCCATCCAACCAATGTGCCTTACCTGTTCTCATTATCTTAACAGCTGCCTTCACTTCCTCTTTCCTTATTTATCCTCCATTTTCCTCGCCCATCACGGTCATTATATATATATATATATATATATTTATATATATATATATATATATATATATATATATGTGTGTGTGTGTGTGTGTGTGTGTGTGTGTGTGTGTGTGTGTGTGTGTGTGTGTGTGTGTGTGTGTGTGTGTGTGTGTGTGTGTGTGTGTGTGTGTACATATATACATATGCATATATGTGGATGGAGGTGAAACTGGAAAGGGAGATGTAGGTCTTTGTAATCACACATGGGGTTGGTAGTGAGAAGAGTTTAGAGGTGGCTTTTTGCTTAGAGACTTTTGGGAGGAATGTTAATGTAGTGGTTTTGGGAGATCTTATTGCTAGGGTAGGGGATGAACTAATAGACGGAGTGGTTGGGAAGTGTGGAATGCCAGGTAAAAATCATAGTAGAGAGTTAATGGTGGAGATGTATTTAGACAGAGAGTTCACAGTGTTTAGGAAAAAGGTCAAATATAAGTATACATTGGAGAGGGTGGTGGATGGAAGGGTGGTTGATAAGGCATTAATGAACTATGTAGTTGTATCCAGAGAAAGAGTATGAAGAATTACGGATGTCGGTGTTCTTAGGAGAGAGGGGGGGAATATCAGATAATTTTATAGTGGAAGGTAGGTTGAGAATGGAGGATAGGTGGAGAAAGAGGAAAAGGGCAGAAGGTAGGGAGATGCTTAGTTTAAACTGTTTAAATGAGAAAGAAAAGGAGCATGATGTCTAGGAGAGGCTGATAGAAGTATAGGAGGTGGTGAAGGATAGATCAGAAATAGGTCTGGAGGAGGAATAAGGGTGTTTCAAGGAGGGAGTGATAAGGTGTGCAAAGATGGTATGTGGAACAAGGAGGATGGGAAGGAATAGAAGGAAGGGTAGTGAGTGGTGGGATGATAAAGTGAAGAAGGTAGTAGAAGAGGGAAGCGAGCATTCAGGGATTGGTTACAAAGTTGAACGAGAGACACATATGAGAGGTACAAAAAAAGAGAAGCAAAACAACAGATAAAGAAGGCAAAAAGAAGAGCAGACGTCAAATGGGGGAAGAGTATGGAAGATTTTTTTTTTAATGATATAAAGATGTTTTGGATGGAAATTAAGAAGATGGTGAGGTGAGTCAAGTAGAGAAGAAAAGGTAAAAGGCACAGATGGACAGATGTTAATAAAAAACGAGGCAGTGAGGGGAAGGTGGGCAGAGTATTTTAGAGAGCTGTTGAATGTGGAAGAGGATAGGGAGGATTTGGTGGTAGCAGTGGGAGACACCAAGAAAATGATGGTGATGGGAGAGGAAAGTGGAGAAGTAAGAAAATATGAGGTGCAAGTAGTTTTGAAAATCATAAGAGCAGGTAAGGCACCTCACCTGGGTTGCATGGGTATCATACTTAATGTCTGAAAAAGGGAGGTAAAGTAATAGTGGACTGGCTGGTGAGGTTGAATGTGTGTCTAAGGGAGAGAAGCGTGCCAGAAGACTATATAGTTCCTCTTTACAAGGTAAAGGGGAACAATTGTGAATGTAGTAGTTTCAGAGGGATTAGGATTGAGTGTAATTGGCATGGCATATGGGAGGGTTTTAATTGAGAGGATTAAGAGAGGAACAGAGGGAGTAATTGGCTAGGAACTGTTTCGGTTTAGGAAAGGGGGGTTGCATGAATCAGGTTTTTGTGGTAAGGCAGATATATTAGAAAGCTTTAGCAAAAGGTAAGGATGTTTTTTTTTTGAGGGCCTTTATGGATTTAGAAAAGGCTTAAGGCAGGGTATTCAGAAAAGCGCTGTGGGAGGTATTGGAGATATATGGGACTGAGGGAAAGCTATTAAGGGCAATCAAGAGTTTTTACGAGAGTAGTGGAGCATGTGTTAGAATTAAAAATGGAGAGAGTAAGAGGTTTGACTGCTGGTCAATATGTACATGGATGAGGTGGTGTGGGAAGTAAAGGCGAGGGTAATGGGTAGGGGATTGGAGATGGTTAAAGAAAATGGAGAAAAGTGTGAGTTGAGCCAGTTGTTGTTTGCTGACGACACTGCACTTGTGGCAGGGTCAGAGGAGGGATTAAAGGAGTTAATGACGGAATATAGGAAGGCATGCGATAGGAGAAAGTTGAAGGTAAATGTGGGTAAAAGTAAGGTGACGATATGTACAAGGGCAGAGGATGGCAGTGAGTTGGAAGCAAGTTTTAAAGGAGAGATGCTGGATGAAGATGGACAGCTTTAGGTATTAGGGATCGCATATGGCAGGAAAGGGAGGGGGTGGTGATGGAAGTAAATTGTAGACATAGAGAAACATGTAAATGCCATAGGAAATTAAAAAGTGTCATGAGAAATAGGCATTTGCGAATGGATCATTGTGCCAACAGCACTGCATGGGGCAGAGACTTGCAATTTAAGAGAGGCAGAGAAGAAAAATTTAAATATATTTGAGATCAAATGTCTGAAAAGTGTGGTAGGAGCTTCAAGGTTGGATAGAGTTAGAAACGAAGAGGTGAGGAGGAGAGCTGGGGTAGAAAAGAATATGGCAGATAGGGCTGATGAAAGAGTGTTGGGATGGTTTGGACACATGGAAAGAATGAGTGAAGAAATATTAGTAAGAGAGGTGTGGAAGGCTGTGGAGGGAGTGAACATGAGGGGACGACCCAGATTGAGGTGGACGAGTGGGGTGAAAGGGGCGTTGAGCAGGAGGGGAATGTCTGTAGAGCAAGGAAGAGAGAAGGTAAGCAATAGGGGTGATTTTAGAATCGTTGTCTATAGGTACTGCTATGATGCAAGGAAGGAGAAGGGTAGTGTGGTAGGGAGTGGTTATGCACGAATGATATTTTGAAGTAGCCCAAAGAGATTTCTACCCTTCTCTTTTTCTGCTTGAGGAGATATGGAGGGGTCACCAATTAAGTGAAGCTGCCTTGCTGTGGATATGCAGTGTCTTGCTGCATTGCTTCTAACCCAGGGCAATGGGCAGGATACAGGAATGGCTCGTTATCCACGAGGAGTAAAGATGAAAGGAGGAAAGGGTGGTGGATGGGAATGTAAAGGGTGAGAGTGAAATGGGTAGGAGTGGGTACTTGCATTTAGACTTGGCTACCTCCCTTATAAGGGGGAAAAAGCTCTTGGTGTATATATATATATATATATATATATATATATATATATATATATATATATATATATATATATATATATATATATATATATATACATATTTATATATATATGATTTTATGCCTTGTCCTTTTTGGCTACCTCCCTGGTAAGGGGGAAAAAGCCTTGGTATATGTATGTATATATATACATATATATATATATATATATATATATATATATATATGGATATACAGTATATATGTACATATATGCGTGTGTATGTGTGTGTGTGTGTACTTATGTGCACGTGATTCACCATGGTTTTAGATCACGTGTTGGAGTCGTGATCGACAGCTATTACTCTCCCATAAGAGCTCAAAGCTCACAAATAACCGATTTCTGGGTAATGCTGTGACCTTACACTCGCACACCCAATTATTCCCGCCCACGAGAGTTGGGATGCCGCAGCGATGCTGAAATTACATCAGCATTGTGGGGTTGGGGGTGGGGGTGGGGGTGGGGGGTTGTGAATCGTACACTGACCATTGAAGCAGTGATAGCGAACGCTACCACTGCGCTATTGGGCCGTGTACAGGTGCATGTGTGTGTGTGTGTGTTAAATCATAACAAAAACATGAATGAGGATAAGAGATGTACTGAAAATATAGTGAACCTGATTTCTACTTCTCGGCTGAGGAATCTAGTACGCTAGTTTTTCCTTACATCCCCTCTCACCCTTATTCACGCATATATATATATATATATATATATATATATATATATATATATATATATATATATATATATATATATTTGCATAAATACATTTCAAAAGTATATGTACAGTAATATCATCAAGAGCAGCACAGTCAACTCTAATATGAATTGTGAAGAGCTTATCAGCCATCAGTGGAACTTACCGTAAAATATTTCCCTCTCCATGATTTCTGCCGCCCTCTGTTTTCTTATCCTTCTGAGACGCATTTCCTCCTCATGGTCCTTGTCTACTGCCAGAGCCAAGTTCAGGCCCATCAGCAGTAACAACAAGACCTTGATTCTTAGTTCCATATTGAACTTAAACTCTGATTATCTTATTGTGCTGGATCCTGCCCAACTTCAACGCCCTCGAGGGGACGCTAACGACGTGTGAACAGCGATCTTTCTCGGATCGAGTCCCGCGAGGTCTTTCTTTCCCACTTTTGTTTTGTTTTTGCCGGGCCACTGGAAGGCAGGTTGTCCTCTGGAGCGTATGCTAACTCCTACCCCGAGAGTTTTTTGGAAAATCTATGGCGCACTCGAACAAGCTACACTGGGGCTACGGGTCCACGACTCACCCAATGGCGGGTAGGCTGTCTTCAGCGATGACGCTACCTGGCCCCAGTTTGAATCTTATCGGCGTAGATAAGGCTTATCGTATCAACCAATGACAAGCTCTTCAACCGGGTGAGGCTACATGCTTCCATCCCATTTTCTGGGAATGTTCCGGGAACATAATTTGAAAGTAGAAATGTTCAGTCTGACTGAGGTGCGCTGAAACGATCGTTTTATTCCACCCTCACTTTTCTGGAAGGTTTGTGGGTGTGGGTGGGTGTGTTTGTAGGTGTGCTAAAGGCATCCATCTACTTCCGCTTATACCACCCACGCTATGTTCAACCTTCTTACGTGGGCGTCTGTCAATTCTCCCCGTACCTCCTTATCTCTTATCGTGTAGGACCTCGATCCTTATCAACGACTTTCTCATAGTCCTGAGTAAACCATTTTCTGACACGGATATGCACATCTACCAATGATTAACTGCAGCACCTACAATCCTGAAATAAGTACATTATTGAAGAAATATTTCTTTTGCCAAATACGCGAATTGATTCAAGCACGCACACACACGCACGCACACACACACACACACAGACACACACATGAAAAGTGGTGTCCCGCAGGGATCAGTACTGGCCCCGATCATGTTTGCCATATACATAAATGACATGGATGAAGGAGTAGTGTTATATGAATTTCTTTGCAGACGACGCAAAAATACTAAAGAAAGTAAAAACTAAGGAGGATTGCAACTCATTACAACAAGACTTGGACAAGATCTGAAAATGGACTCAAAGGTGGGAAGTGAAATTCAATATCAAGAAATGTAGTATAATGGAATTTGGAAAAAATGAAAACAGAATATCGAGAGATGATAAAATTGGTGAAGAAGAGGTAAAAAATGTAAGCTCGGAAAAAGACCTGGGAGTGATGATCAGCAAAGACTTGACACCGGATAAGCATATTAATAAAATAGTCGGAGAAACCTACAATTTATTGAGGTCAATAAAAGTAGCATTTGCCTATTTGGACGAGAAAATGGCCAAAAAAAATAAATAAATAAATAAATACACTAATAAGACCAAAACTCGAGTACGCAGCAACACTATGGACACCTAGTACTAAAAAGAATATAAAAAAATTAGAAAGAATACAAAGAGCAACAACAAAACTGGCACCAACTCTTTCCAAAATGACATATGAACCAAGACTGTCCAAATTGGTATTACCAACTCTGGAACAAAAAAGTGAAAGAGGAGACCTACTATCTATAGAATTATGAAGGGAATGGAAATCATAGATAAAAATGACTTGTTGAAATGGGACAATGGAAAAACAAGAGGACACGAAAAGAAACTAAAAAAAAGATCATTACAGAAGAGATCTGAAAAAATAGCTTCCAACACAGAGTGATAGATACTTGGAACAAAGTAAACAAAGAAACAGTGTGTAAACACTATTCAAGATTTTAAGAAAATAACTTGATGGTGACAGATACAAAAACGGGTCACTACGAGCATAGCTCCCTTCCCGTATAATACAACTAGGTAAATACAACTAGGTGAACACACACACACACACACACACACACACACACACACACACACACACACACACACACACACACACACACACACACACACACACACACACACACACACACACACACACACACAAACACACACACAACTCGTGGCGCAGTTATTAAAGTTCCAGGCTGCCACTACGGAGGTCCGGGTTCGAATCCTGCCCAGGGCTGAAATAATTTCAGTATCGCTGCGCTGCGGCTTGTTACTCCAACCCCCGTGGACGGGGAGTTGTGGGTGTGTGTGCGTGCAAGGTCACAGCATTACCCATATATCGGTCATATACGAGCTCTGAGCTCTCTCCCGGGAGGGAAATAGTTGTCGATCACGAGTCCAACACGTGATCCAAAGACTATGGTGAATCATACACACAGACACACACACACACACACACGCACACACACACACACACACACACACACACACACACACACACACACGCACGCACACACACACGCACGCTCGCACGGAAACAATGACTCCCACACAAACACACGGACTGACACAAACACATGCACTGATCCACACAAACACACGCATTGACTCACACATATACACATACAAGCACTAACACACACACATACACACAATGACTCACACACATGCACGCACTAACTCACATACACACACGCACACAAACAATGACACACACACACACACACACACAATGACACACACAACACACACACACACACACACACACACACACACACACACACACACACACACACACACACACACACACACACATACATACACCATGACTCACACAACAGCTTTCCTCACAGAGTAATAGACATTTGGAACAAGTTAGATGAGAAAGTGGAGTGTGCAAAAACAATATATGAATTTAAAAACATTTTAGATAAAATGAGATATGAACACGGGAACTCACGAGCATAACTCCCCTTCCCGTAAAATACAACTAGGTAAATATATACACACACACACAAACACACATACACGTACACCCAAACAAGTTGGTGTGTGTGTGTGTGTGTGTGTGTGTGTGTGTGTGTGTGTGTGTGTGTGTGTGTGTGTGTGTGTGTGTGTGTGTGTGTGTGTGTGTGTGTGTGTGTGTGTGTGTGTGTGTGTGTGTGTGTGTGTGTGTGTGCGTGTATGTGTGTGTGTGCGTGCGTGTGTGTGTGTGTGCGTGTATGTGTGTGTGTGTGTGTGTGTGTGTGTGTGTGTGTGTGTGTGTGTGTGTGTGTGTGTGTGTGTGTGTGTGTGTGTGTGTGTGTGTGTGTGTGTGTGTGTGTGTGTGTGTGTGTGTGTGTGTGTGTGTGTGTGTGTGTGTGGTCATAGCATAACCAACAAATGAGGCAATGACTCACACGCATACACACGCACACACATGGTAAAGAAAATACTAGCTACAATGATAAGACCAAAATTGGAATACGCAGCGTCACTATGGACGCCTAGTTAAAAAAAAAAAAATAAAAAAAAATCTAAGAGCAACACTTTGCAATTTGACATACGAACAACGACTGGATAAACTCAATCTTCCATCCCTGGAACAAAGAAGAGAAAGAGGTGATTTGACAACCATTTACAAGATTATGAAAGGGATGGAAATTCTTGATAGGGATGACCTACTAAAATGGGACAGAAGAAATACAAGAGGACATGAGAAGAAACTTATGAAAGACAGTTACAGAAGAGATCTGAAAAAAAAACTTTCCACACAGAGTGAGAGATATCTGGAACAAACTGAATGAGGAAACAGTGATTGCTAAAACTATACATGACTTTAAGAAAAAACTGGATGCGGAAAGATACAATAGCAGGTCACTACGAGCATAGCTCTTTTCCCGCAAAATACAACTAGGTAAATACATACACACACACAATGACTCATGCATACACACATACACACACGCGCGTGCACACACATACATTCACATACGCGGTCTCGCGCGCGGGCGCATGAATTTGAGGCTAGATATGATAAACTGTAGAGTAGGAGACGGGACCCTACGAGCGTTGTTCCTTTTCCTGTATACTACAATTAGGAAGATACACACACATGCACACACACGGACACGCATGCACACACATGAACACGCATGCACACATATGCACCCGCATGCACCCACAATAACCAGAAAACGCCTAAGTTGTATTTACGAAAGAGAAGCAGTTGTGTTTTTCGTGTGACCGTAATGGTAAAATAAGTTCCAGTTTGATATAGTGTATTAAACACACAAAATGGAGAATGAAAAAGAAGAAAGAAGAAAAAGTGAACCAACGAAGAGAAGTTTGGACATGAGCAGAGTCGAGTCACAATTGGGGGTAATACCGAAAAAAATTGTATGATTGATACCCAAAAATCAACTCAAAGGCAGGCCACCAATGCTTTTTCAGGGTTTCTAAGAGAAAGTGTATTAGGTAGAGGTTTAGATGTAGAAAGAGAAACTAGGTATAACAATGTACTAAGAAATCGGGATATTGCTGATTTGATGGAGGAACTAATGGATTTGAAAGTTGAATATAGAGCAATGTACAGATAAACTATCTACGAAAAGCTAATGACGAGATGAACAGAGAGCTTAATGATCTAAAAAAAACGAATTAAATATGGTTAGAAGTTATAACGAAAGAATGAAAAATAAAGATGAAAATAAAAAGCGTTGAAAAAAGAGGTCAAAGAACAAATACAAGCATTGACTGAAAGAGTTGAAGAATCAATTAAGGAGACGGATCTCCTAGAAATAAAGAATCAATGGAAGCTAGAACAAGAAAATCAGAAAATAGCTTTTAAAGAAATAATACAACAGCAGGTAGAGGAAAATGCTAAAGAAACGGTAATTAAAGTAATTAAAGAAAAGGAAAACTGGGTAAGAGACACAGTGGATAAAAAAGTGCATTGTAGTTTATGGTATTAAATGAAAAAATAATGTATACAAATACCAAAGAGAAAAAGAAGAGAAAGAAATTGCAAAGGCAATTCTGTAAGAGATATAAGAGGAGGGACATGAAATGGAGAAAGAGATTGAAGAAGTGCATAGAATGGGACAGTACTCTAGAAAGAAACAGTATGGGACACTGAAAATCAAACTAAGCTCAAATAATAGCTAAAGTACTATAAAAAGCAGCAAAGCTGGCAAATATTGAAAGTTACAAAAAATGTATGGATAAAAAAATAAGCGATGAGGAAAAAGAGAAAGAAAACACACTTAGAAATGAAGCAAAAGAGAGAGAGAGAGAGAGAGAGAGAGAGAGAGAGAGAGAGAGAGAGAGAGAGAGAGAGAGAGAGAGAGAGAGAGAGAGAGAGAGAGAGAGAGAGAGAGAGAGAGAGAGAGAGAATAACGGAGACTTTTTTTTTTTTTTTTTTTTTTTTGAGAGAGAGAGAGAGAGAGAGAGAGAGAGAGAGAGAGAGAGAGAGAGAGAGAGAGAGTACTGGACCTGAGGCTGAGAAAATGTACATAAAAAGGAAACATATAAAAGAGAAAAGAAGAGAAAAGAAAAGAAATTAAAATAACATATACTAACATAGACGGCATTATTTCAGGATTAAATGAATTAAACGACTATCTGTCAATAAATAAATCAGACATAATGGGAATTGTGGAAAAAATCAAAAAGTCCATTATCGTTAAATACTGTGGGACAAGGTCTATACAACCATTGGGCGAAAAACAGAACGGAGAAACAGGGTAGAAGAGTCGTGTTTTTTACTATTAAAAAAAAAAAAAAAAAAAAAAATTAAATGAGACGAAGATAACAGAAAGAAAAAATAATGTGGAACTGATTATGGTTAAAGTTGAAAACAGAAACATAAAAAGTAGAAAATTTGTAGTAATATATGTGCCCCCAAAAAAAAAACAGTCTTGGACAGAGAGTGATCATTCCAAAATACTGGAAGACACAAAGAATGCATTAATTGAATTACTGAAAGGAGGAAACATAGTAATTATGGGTGACTTTAACTCAAAAGAAATATGTTGGGAAGAAATGACAGTGAAAGGTGGAGAAGAACTTTGGGGAAATATTCTACTGGATATGACCATTGAATACACATTGACTCAATGGGTAAAGGAAAATACCAGGTATAGAAACAATGAAGAACCGTCGAGACTAGATTTAATATTTACATCAGAGCCTGAAATCGTGGATAAAATGGAATACAAGACACCAATTGGGAAGAGTGACCACATACTAATAGAGTTCGAACTAAAAGAACAAATTGATTTGAGAAGAAATGAGAAACATAGAAAAGGAAGACTAATGTATAACAAAACGGATTTTGAGAAACTCAGAAAATTCTTTCAAAATGCGAACTGGGAAAACTTCTTAAATGAAGAAACAAAGATGGAAGAGAAATGGAACATATTAAAAGAAAATTACAAGGAGGGAATAGACAAATACGTACCAAAGAAGAAACAAGAACGGGTGTACATAAAGTGCTGGTACAACAAAAAGTGTAGTGAGGCTAAAGATAGAAGAGACAAAGCTTGGAAAAGATGGGGGAAAAAACAAGCAAATAGCAAATATACATTAAACTAAGAAAGGAATATGTAAAAATACGCAGGGAAGAAAAAAGAAACAATGAAAAGGACATAATAGAAAAATGCAGGGACCAACCTAAACTATTATACAGGTATGTGAATGACAAACTAAAAGATAATATGAAATAGTGAAACTGCGTGAAGGAAATAATGAATATATAGATGATGTAGAAATGCCTGAAATTGTGAACAAACATTTTAAATCTGTATTCACAATTAAAAGTACACAAAGTTGGGAGAAAGGACAGATAGATCCCCCCTTCAATGAAAAAATAACTGTGACACAGAAATAAGGGACCAAATAAAAAACCTTGACGTCAGAAAATCACACGGCCCGGATGGAATTGCAAATTGAATATTAAAATAATATATAGATGAACTAATGGACAAAATACACAAGATAATTGATTTTCCACTTGTGGAAGGAAAACTACCACAAGATTGGAAGTAGGTAGAAACAACTTTGCCAACCGTGTAGTTAATGAATGGAATAAACTTCCTGCACAGGTAGTGCAATGTAGTTCAGTTCGAAGCTTTAAGAATCATTTAGATAAACACCTAAGCAAGATGCTGTAATGATTATGATTTATTTTATATTATTTGTTTTTGTTTTGTCATCATTTGTCTGTTTGATTTTCATTTATTATTAGCTATATGTCAATTTATTATTATTTACTATTTATCTGTTTGATTATTATTTAACTATACCTATGCATTCATTTATGTATTTTATTTGTTATTTACATTATTATAGTTTCTATTTATTAATTCATTATTATGATTTTTTCGCATCCGACCTAGATATGGACCAAAAGGTCTCCTGTCGGCATGCTCCGCCTTTGTAATCCTTTGTAAATGCAAACATTGTACCAATATACAAAGAAGGGGACAAGGAAAATCCAACTAATTATAGACCGGCCTCCCTTAAAAGTACAATAGCAAAAATATGCGAAAAAGTTATAAAAATGGATTGAACATTTGGAAGAGAATAATATACTAAATCCAAAACAATTTGGATTTAGACGTGGAAGATCACATGTCACAAACTTGATTTGCTTTTACTCGAGACTAATAGAAATAATGTAAGAAAGGGACGGATGGGCAGATTGTGCCTTCTTAGATGTAAAAAAAGCATTTGATAAAGTACCACACAAAAAGCTACTAAGAAAAATTGAAACAATAGGCGGAGTACAAGGAAAGTTATTGGAATGGATGGAAGATTTCTTGAACGGGAGACAATGAGGGTGGTACTTAAAGACAAGAACTCGACCTGGGAAGAGATGATAAGTGGAATCCCACATGGTTCTGTATTGGCTCCAATAATGTTTGCCATATATATAAATGGCATGGACGAAGGTGTGGAATGCTATATGAACTTCTTTGCAGATGATGCAAAACTGCTCAAGAAAGTACAGAGGAAGACTGTGAATCACTACAAAATAACCTGGACAAAGTCTGGTAATGGAGTCAAAAGTGTGAAGTAAACTTCAACATTAAAATGTAGTATAATGAAATTTGGAAGAAAAAAAAAGTAAAAATAGAATATCGGGACTATTATAAAATTGGTACAAAGAAAGTTAAGAAAAATGAACTCGGAAAGGGACCTAGAAGTAATTATCAGCAAACACACGGCACCAAACATATCAACAAAATAGTCGGAGAAACAATCAGTTTACTAAGATCAATGAAAGTGGCCTTTGACTACTTGGATGAAGATATGGTAAAGAAAATATTAGTTACATTGATAAGACCAAGACTGGAGTACGCTGCGACACTATGGGCACCCAGCACTAAAAAGAATTTGAAGAAATTAGAAAGAATTCAAAAAGCAACGACAAAGATGGCACCAACACTCTCCAAATTGAAATACGAACAAAGATTGGCCAAACTCGAACTACCAACCCTGGAACAAAGATGAGAAAGAGGAGATCTACTAACCATCTACAGAATTATGAAAGGGATGGAAGTCCTTGATAGAGATGCTTTATTAAAGCGGGATAAAAGAAAAACAAGTAGACATGAAAAGAAACTTAAAAAGGACAATTATATAAGATATCTGAAAAAGAATAGCTGGAACAAATTGAATGAGGAAACAGTGAGTGCAAAAACTATACAAGAATTTAAGAACAAACTTGATGCTAAAAGATACAAAAGATGGTCACTACGAGCATAGCTCTCTTCCCGTAAAATACAACTAGGTAAATACATGGACACACGCACATACAAACACATACACACAAACACAAAGGCGGAGCATGCCGACAGGAGACCTTTTGGTCCATATCTAGGTCGGATGCGAAAAAAAAACATAATAATAAATTAATAAATAAAAACTATAATAATGTAAATAACAAATAAAATACATAAATAAATGCATAGGTATAGGTAGATAATAAACAAACAGGTAAATAGTAAATAATAATGAATTGACATATAACTAATAATAAATGAAAATAAAAACAGACAAATGATAACAAAACAAAAACAACGTCTCTATGGACACCTTGTAAAAAAAAAAAAAAAAAAAAAAAAAAAAAAAAAAAAAAAAAAAAAAAAAAAAAATAGAAAGAATTCAAAGAGCCACGACAAAGATGGCACCAACAATTAGCAATTTGACATATGAAGAAATATTGGACAAACTAACTTTACCAACCCTAAAACAAAGAAGAGAAAAAGCGGTGATTTGATAACTATTTACAGAATTATGAAAGGGATGGAAATTCTTGATAGGGATGACCTACTAAAATGGGGCAGAAGAAATACAAGAGGACACGAGAAGAAACTTAAGGACAGTCACAGAAGAGATCTGAAAAAGAATAGCTTTTCACATAGAGTAATAGATATTTGGAACAAACAGAAAGAGGAAACAGTGAGTGCTAAAACTATACATGACTTTAAGAAAAAACTGGATGCGGAAAGATACAAAAGCGGGGCACTACGAGCATAGCTCTCCTTCCGCAAGATACAACTAAGTCAATACAACTAGGTAATTGGTAAGGAACAATGTGGATTTAGGACAGGTAGAGGTTGTGTAGATCAGATCTTTGTGGTAAGACAGATATGTGAGAAAGCTATAGGAAAGGGAAAGGATGTTTTTTTGGGCTTTTATGGATCTGGAAAAGGCTTATGATAGGATAGACAGGAAGGCACTGTGGGAGGTTATGCAGATATACGGGATAGGAGGAAAGCTTCTGGGAGCTGTTAAGAGTTTTTATGAGAGTAGTAGAGCTTGTGTCAGGATTGGAAATGGAGAGAGTGAGTGGTTTGAGGTAAAGGTGGGACTTCGTCAAGGATGCGTTATGTCACCCTGGCTGTTCAACTTATACATGGATGGGGTGGTGCGGCAAGGGTAGTGGGCAAGGGATTGGAGATGGTTAAAGAAAATGGAGAAAAGTGGGAGGTGAGCCAGCTGTTTTTTGCGGACGACACTGCGCTTGTGGCTGGATCGGAGGAGGGATTGAGGAAGTTGGTGACAGAGTTTGGGAGAGTATGTGATAGAAGAAAGCTAAAGATAAATGTGGGTAAAAGTAAGGTGATGAGATGTACAAAGGGTGAAAGTGGCAGTAGACTGGAAGTGAGCATTAAGGGAGAGCGACTGGAGGAAGTGGATAGTTTTAGATACTTGGGTGCAAATGTGGCAGGGAAAGGTGGAGTGAAGGTGGAGGTAGAATGTAGATTGAGAGAAGCGAGTAAATGCCTTGGTGGATTGAAGAGTGTAATGAGGAATAGACATTTGGGAATGGATGCAAAAAGGAGACTGTATGAAGGAGTGATTGTGCCAACAGCACTGTATGGGGCAGAAATATAGAACATAAGAGAAGAAGAGAGAAGGAGTTTGAATGTGTTTGAGATGAGGTGTCTGAGAAGTATGATGGGGGTTACAAGGCTAGATAGAGTGAGAAATGAGGAGGTGAGGAGGAGAACAGGGGTGGAAAAGGAGCTGGGAGATAGGGTTGATGAAAGAGTATTAGGATGGTTTGGACACATGGAAAGAATGAGTGAAGAAAGACTAGTAAAAGAGGTGTGGAAGGCAGATGTGGAGGGAGTGAACATGAGGGGACGTCCTAGGATGAGGTGGATGGATGGGATGAAGGGGGCTTTGGGGAAGAGAGGAATGTCTGTTGAGGAAGGACGGGAGAGGACAGAAGACAGGGGTGAATGGAGAATGGTTGTATATGGATGATGTTGTGATTGCATGAGGTGGAATGGGCGGGTGGATGGGGGGTGAGGTAGTATGTGTGAGCAAATTTTGACGCAGCCCGAAGGGATTTCTCCCCGTCCTCTCATTTTATGCAATGGGGGGACGGAGAGGAGGGTCGCGATTTAATGAAGCGGCCTTGCTGTGGATGTGCTGTGTCTTGCGACACTGCTTCTGACCCAGGGCAGTGGACAAGGTGCAAGGATGACCCGTCATTCAGGAGGTGCTAAGATATGAGGGAGGGTGGAGGGGTGTGGAGTGTATTCAGGGATGGAATGGGTGGGAATGATTTTGTGCCTTTTTCTTTTTGGCTACCCCCCTTGTAAGGGGAAAAAAGCCTTGGTATATATATGTATGTAAATACACGTACACCCAAACAAGTTGGTGTGTGTATTTACCTAGTATTTACCTAGTTGTATTTTACGGGAAGGGGAGCTATGCTCGTGGTGTCCCGTCTTCATATCTCATTTTATCTAAACTAATTTTAAATTCATTTATTGTTTTTGCACACACCACTTTCTCATCTAACTTGTTCCAACTGTCTATTACTCTGTGAGGAAAGCTGTTCTTTTTCAAATCTCTTCTATAGCTGTCTTTTTTCATTTTCTTTCCGTGTCCTCTTGTATTTCTGTCATCCCATTTTATCAGATTCTCTCTATCAGTAATTTCCATGCCTTTCATGATTCTGTAAATAGCTATCAAATCTCCTCTCTCTCTTCTTTGCTCTAGTGTCTGTAGTTCAAGTTTTTCTAGTCTCTCTTCATATGATAGTTTTGAGAGTGTTGGTGCCAATTTTGTAATTGTTCTTTGTATTCTTTCAAGTTTTTTTATAAAAAAAAATTGTACTTGGTGACCATATCGTTGCTGCATATTCCAATCTTGGTCTTATCAGGGTGATTAGAATTTTCTTCACCATTTCTTCATCCAGGTATGTAAATGCAACTTTGATTGTTCTTATTAAATTATAAGTTTCTCCAAAAATCTTATTTATATGTTTCTCAGGTGACATATTATTCATAACAATGACTCCCAGGTCCTTCTCATTTTCTACTTTTTTTATTCCTTCTTCTCCCAAATTATATGATCTTGTTATTCTGTTTTTGCTTTTTCCAAATTCCATTATACTACACTTTTTTGTATTGAACTCCATCTCCCACTTCCTACTCCATTCCTGTACTTTATATAGATCTCTCTGTAGTGATTCACAATCTTCTTCTGTTTTCACTCTTTTTAGTAGTTTTGCATCATCTGCAAAGAAGCTCATATAGCTTTCAATTCCTTCATCCATATCATTAATATATATAGCAAACATTATTGGGGCCAGTACTGTTCCCTGTGGAACACCGCTTATTACTTTATCCCATTTTGAGTGCTGGTCTCTTATCACTACTCTCATTTTTCTTTCTTGCAAAAAGTCTTCCATCCAATTTAGCAGTTTGCCCTGTATTCCTCCTTCAGTTTCTAATTTCTTAAGCAACTTCTTATGTGGTACTTTGTCAAAAGCTTTCTTTAGGTCTAGAAATGCACAGTCCGCCCATCCATCTCTTTCTTGTATTATATCTATTAACCTTGAATAGAAACATATTAAATTGGTGACGCATGATCGTCCTTGTCTGAATCCAAATTGCCTTGTTTTTAACACTGTTTTTTTTTCTAAATATTTTACCCATCTACTTTTGATAATTCTTTCACAAATTTTTGCTATTGTACTTGTTAGAGAGACTGGTCTATAGTTTGTAGGTTCTTCTTTATTTCCTCCTTTATATATAGGGACTATATTTGCTTTTTTCCAATCTTCTGGAACTTTTCCTTCTTTCAAGGAACTGTTTAGTATGCTATGTATTTTGTCTGCCAGTTCATTCCTGCATTCTTTCAGAATCCAGTTTGCTATTTCATCTGGTCCATGCGATTTTCTGACATAAAGATTACTCAAGTGTGTCAATATTTCATTCTTTGTTACTTCTATTTCTTCCATAGGGGGGACTTTCTCTTTCCATTCAATCTCTTCAGGTTGTATGTTCTCCCTTGTAAACACTGATTTAAAATGTTTGTTCATAATTTCCGCCATTTCCATTTCCTCAGTGTATTCAACTCCCCCTTGTCTTACTTTCTCCAAGTCTTGTTTATTTTTCAGTTTATTGTTTACAAATCTGTAGAACAGTTTTGGTTGATCTTTACACTTTTCTATGACATCTTTTTCATATTTTCTCTTTTCCTCTCTGCACGTTTGTACATATTCATTTCTATAACCGGTACATATTTTCCATTTTTCAGGTCTGTCTTTTTTCCATCTGGTCCAGGCTTTGTCTCTTTTGTCTTTTAACTCCCTACAACTTTTGTTGTACCAGCATTTTACATATTCTTTTTCTTGTTTTTGTCTTGGGACATACTTTTCCACTCCTTTTTTGTAAAATTTTGTCAAAATATTCCATTTCTCTTCCACTGTTGTTTCTTCTTTGTATATTTCTTCCCAGTTTTCTTGTTGAAAGAATTCTCTTATTTTATCAGTTTGTTTTTTCATACATCATTCTTCCTTTTCTGTATTGTTCATTTCTTTTCATATATTTTTCTTCATTAAGTTCCAGTTCAATCAATATGTGGTCACTTTTACTTATTGGTGTTTTATATTCAATCTTGTCCACTATTCTAGGTTCATATGTAATTATTAAGTCTAGTCTCGACGGTTCTTCTTCATTTCTATACCTAGTGTTCTCCTGTATCCATTGTGTCATTGTATGGTCAGTAATCATCTCAAGTAGAGCGTTTCCCCATGAGCCGTCTCCACCCTTTACTGTCATGTCTTCCCAGCAGATTTCTTTGCAATTAAAGTCGCCCATCATAACTATTCTTCCTCCATCTTTCATTATTTTATTTAATGTTATCTTTGTGTCCTCTAACATACTTTTATGTTCACTCTCCTCCCATGAGGCTGTTTTCGGAGGCACAAATTCTTCAGATTCAATTAAATTCTGCGACATTTCTCAATAGAAAACGCAATAATCACTTCAAAGGCGCGATACAGTGTTGACTTATGGTGTACCTCCTATGCGTGATGAATGGCTGCGCGTCTCGGGAATCTTAGGAAATCTTCGGAAATCCACTCTTTAAACACGTATTCTAATCAAAATATACCTATTACGATGGTGGAATCAGCTGGAATATTTTACAAAACCTTTTCTAAAAGGGAGTGGGTTGGTTAGAAAAATGACTTCATCTGTTGCCCTCTGACCTTTAATTTCAAGCACTCAGACCTTTAATTTCAAGCACTCGTTTATGCCTCCTTCAAGCAAAATAGGTCTTTGACCACGTGTTTGACAGATATCACAACAAATGATGTATAAATGACCACGTGATTGACAGATATCACATTCCCGTATGAGAGGTCAAAATTCATTTATTGCCTGATCTGTTGGTAATGCTGTGGCCACACACACACACACCTCGTGTTGTAGTGGTTAGAGTTCTTGCCTACCACTACAGCGGTCCGGGTTCGAATCGCGCTCAGGGCTGAAATAATTTCAGTATCGCTCCGTTGCGGGTTGTTACTCCAACTCTCGTGGGCGGGGACTTGGGTGTGTGTGTTAGGTCACAGTATTACCCATAGATCGGTCATGCGAGTTCTGAGCTCTCAACCGGGAGGTTAATAACTGTCGATCCAAGACCATGGTGAATCACACACACACACGCACGCATGCACGCACACACACACACTTCAACGAACGGACGGCTTAGAGGAAGTTCTGAAGAAAAGTGAAGTTTCGTGGATCCCAAAGCAAAGGAAGTGCCTATTGTTTTTACAGGGTGGGGGGAAATTGCTCGTGGGGTAGTGGGAAAGTAGGGAAAGAAGAGAAGGGGAGGGATTGCTGAGAGAAATGGAAGGAAATGAGGAAGGAGAAGACTTGGCCCAGGAAGACAAACGAAATGTAACCAAAAAACGGCCCCCCGACCAGCTGAGTGACGACGAAATGTCTAATAAAAATGTAAAGATTAGAAGTATAGATAAGAGCAATACAGTAGAAAGTGATGAGAATATTTTCCAGGGATTTAAAGAGGGTGGGGGGGACACAACCCCCCCTCCCCCCCCCCCCGACTGACAAGACTAGAAGAGAAGTTCGATAAGATGATCGAGGACTGGGAGTGTAGGTTCGGTCATGTTAACAACATTGTACAGAGGGTTGAAAAATTGGAAGAACTAAAGAAGGAGAACAAAAACTTAACTAAGGAAATAGAAGACCTAAAAAGACAGTTAAAAGAAGTAAAAAGGAGAATGAAGAGTTAAAGATGAATAATAAAGAAAACAGAGAGGGATGGAAGACAATTCAAGAAAACAGTAAAGTTGCATTTACTGACATAATCAAACAGCAAATGAGAGAACAAACTGAAGACTCAGTTATTAAAGTGATGAGACAGAAGGAGAATATAGTAAGAGACTTAGCTGATAAAAAGAAATGTATAATTATATTAGGAATGGAAGAGAAACATAACCCAGATAGAACCTCAAGAACCAATGAGGAAAATGAAAAAGTAAGCAGTTTACTAAAATTAGTTCAGGAAGATGAACCAGAAATTATGAAGGACATTGAGGAAAAATTCAGGCTCGGAAAGTATAGTACAGATAAGACCAGACCAATTAAGATTAAATTCAGGTCACAAACGACGGCAGAGAATATCTTATCCAAAACAGGGAAACTAGCAACAAGTGAACAATATAAAAAGGTATGGATAAAGAGGGAAATGAATAAAGAGGAAAGAGAGGAAGAAAAGCAGAAAAGACTTGAAGCTAAGAAAAAAAAACGAGAGCAGAACGGAGTCAGAAAAAGAGAGATTCTATTGGAGAGTAGTGAATATGAAACTAAGGCGGTTTGACATACAAGAGAAAAACAAAAGGGAAACAGAGAACACAATGGAAGTGACAGAAAACTAAGAGTGTCTTACACAAATATAGATGGATTAATAACAGGATTGAATGAGCTGAATGATTATTTGAAAGAAAAAGAACCGGACATAATGGGAATTGTAGAAACAAAATTAAAAGGCCCACTACCACCCAACAGTGTAGGACATGATGCATATAATTATTGGATTAAAAACAGAGAGAAAAAGCAAGGGGGTGGAGTTATGTTCCTGACTAAGAAGGATATAAACGTGAGGGGTGTCATATATGGAAGATATACTTGAGCTCATAATACGACGCCAAACGTCAAAAGATGATTAGGAAATGACTGAACATGCCGAAGTTGACCTTCTTGACGATAATGATGAAAATGGAAAATCCGATCATAGCAGTGAAGAAAATGGAGAGGAACAGGATCCGTAAGAGGAAAACTAGGAATACAGAGCAGAAAGAATAAGAAATAATGAGTGGTATGTTTAGGGATAGGCTAGGTCTAAGGTAAAACTAGATCATCTTATTCGTAGTGTTCTTTGTGTAGGGTGTCATGCACATTTTGTGAACCTGCACATATTATGATTATTCGTTAAAATGTGCAGCATCAAAAATGAATTCATAATTGGGCGCACAGATAACAAATCCATTACACATGCACGTATTATGAACCTAATATTTTTACGAATCTTCATAATGTGCGCATGCCAAATATATTCGTTACCTGTACGTCCAATTATGAATTCACTATTGGTGTTGCACATTTTATGGATATTCATAATCTGTGCAGATCCACAAAATGTGCATTACGTAGGCTACCTGGGCCTAGTCTATTGACTGCGGGGGGAGGGGTGTCCTCGTGTGCGCGGAACGTCCCCAAAACTACTCTTCACAACCATAAACTAGACCATGAGAGATGACAAAAAATTTGGGTAGACTTTTGCTACCCCTGTAATATATGAGAAAATTACCCTTTTTTATGTAGCCCTCTTATATCCAAAAAAGACATTTGCATGATCGTATGTAACTGAAATAGGTATACAGTCTTGCATAGGTGAAAAATTTAACCAAAGTTATCATTTTGAGATACAAAAATGATCAAAAATTTAATGTTCTATACATGGTTCAAATTGGACCATTAATTGATGCAACCAGTATAAATCCATGACAAAAAAAAAAAATGTAATATGTCTTGGTGAGTGAATATACTGCAATCACAGAGGGATGGATTTTCATACTTTATAAGGGGACCTTCTGAATGAATTTTTTTGTATTTAGATATGTTAGGATATTATATATTAAAAAGGAGTATCCTAAAACATCAGACTAGGATAGGGGTGGATCAACAGGTGTTGAAAGTCAATTAGTCTTAGTGATGTGGAAATTCAAATTATTTTCAGTGTTGGTCTAGTTGATACATTCCTTAACAGTTTTTACACTCGTCAAATGCACAATAGACCATGATTTATCAAATTTTCTCACAACTATTCAATAGATTCAATGTTTACAATGGCGCGTGAATAGCGTATGACTACTCAAGCGTCACACTTCCGATGATTTTCGAACGTATTTTCGAAGGGAAGACGATTTTTCAGTTGAAAAATAATTTTCCCCTAAATTCATGTTCAATAGTCAAATATATATTTCGTGGGAATGGTCGGCAATGCCTGGAGTTTAAAAAAAAATCGTACACACCTTTAAAGTATCGACATGGGCATGAATTTTGTTTTGTGTCATGCTTCAAGCATGAAGATGGGGACGGGTCTTGTGGTCGGGAGAAGGTTAGCAACAGTGTGACAGATGGTGGTGAGGAGCATACACATGGAGGCGCTGAGTAGGTGCAGGCGAAGCCGTCACCTTCGTCCTAATATGCGCTGGGACTGTTGGGGCAGGAAACAGTCAGTCACTGCTGGGAATTCGAACTCACAACTAAGCAAATAAGAGACCAACACGCTTCCTCGTATTGAATCCTTACGCTGGCTTATTTTTATCTTGTTCATTTATCTCACTATTAATTACTTAATCTCTGATTGCTTTTAGTTTTGAGAGCTCATTTACGAGTTCTGTTTTTGTGTAATTTAGTACTCGAGGGATAAAGACTACTTCCTCACTGGCTGCGTTTAGTCTATTTAGCATTGGGGCACCAGCACTCCGTCCTTATGGGCAATCTCATGCTGCAAGCATGCGGCATATTATGTTTCATACAAGTAGTTTGGTTGACGGTCCCATTTTCTATACAAGGTTCAGGAGAAATGATGGAGACTTGTATTTTGTCACCCTGGATTTGGTGCAAGGTCATAGCTGTTTAATGGGGTAAATCACAAAGCAGGTGTTTGTAATGAGGTGCTGTGAAATAGGGCAGTCTAGCAGTATGGTTAGTAGTAGCAGCTAATGGTTATGGTTCATGTATTCGCTCTACTGTGGGTGAGTAGGGAGGTGGTTTCAAATGAGGAGGGCGGCAAGAACAACAAGGAACTCAGCAGGAAGGACTGAAACAAAATTGTGTTGGTGGGGGTGGGGATCCTCATTCTATGTTGCGTAACACTCACTCAAACCGGGAACCGCCTGTATAGGTGTTTATGGCAGAGGAATGGGAGGATAAGAGGCATTTGTTGTTTTCGATTGTGTAACTAAGGCGAAGCAGGGGCATACAGGGGCTAGTAATCAGGGTTGCCCTGATGGTGGGAAGGAGCAATAATCTGTGTGTGTTGGGGGGGGGGGGGGACAACTGGTCGGGTCTGAAATTGTTGCTGTTCCCTCCCTTTCTCTACTATTTGTGCTATACTGTTGCTGCAACCATGGGCTGGAAACCCTGCAGAAGGCAGACCAAGCCAGGTAAAGGTAGGGCAAGCTATGTTTGGGGTACCTTTTTTTAGCCACTTCCTCATGAAGGGTGAATGGATGGATTCCAAAGATAGCTGCTCAGACATGCAGGCAGCTGCCAAACTGTACCACTGCCCCAGTCCCACCTAGCAAACTCTGGGCCTTGTAAAGGGGAATATGCCTATTGGTACAGAGATAGAGGATGCATTGATCAAATTTTTGCAGTAATACAGATATGCGAGTTTTTAGCAAAAAGGATGATTTTTGGGGGACTTTTATGGATCTAGAGAAGGCTTATGACAGGGTCAATAGGAATGCATTGAGAAGGGTGTTGCATATGTATGGGACAGGGGGAAAGATGTTAAGGGCAATCAAAAACTTTTGCATGAGTATTAGAGAGCTTGTGTTAGGGTTAGAAATGGTGAGAGTGGTTTGAGGTAAAGGTGGGGTTGCACCAGGGTTGTGTAATGTTACTATGGTTGCTCAGTGTGTACATGGATGAGGTGGTATGGGAGGTAAATGCAAAGGCGAAAGACAGGGTACTGAAGATGGCTACTGAGAGTGGAGGGAAAAGGGAAGTGAGCCAGTTGTTCTTTGCAAATGACACTATGCTTGAGGCTGGGTCAGAAAAGGGTCTAAAGCAGTTAGTGATGAATTGGAAGGCTATTTGAGAGAAAGTTGGAAGTAAATGTGGGTAAAAGTCCTGTGATGAGGTGTACAAGGGGTGACAGTGAGTTGGAGGTAAATCTTAAAAGAGGTTACAAAATGTGGATAGTTTTAAGTATTTATAGCTGTATGTACTAGGGAATGGAAGAGTGAGGTTGGAGGTAAATTGTATGGTTAGGAAAGCAAGTAAATGTCTTGAAAGAATGGAAAGTGTCAAGAGAAATAGGTATCTGGGGAAGGATTCAAAGAAAAGATTATATGAAGGAGTGAGTGTGTCCGTGACAATATATGTAGTGGAGACTTGGAATTCAAGGGAGGCCAAAAAGATAAATTCAAAAGTGTTTGAGATGAAGTGTCTCAAAAGTACAGTGGGGATTACAAAGATGGATAGAATGAGAAATAAGGAGATGAGGTGGAGAGCAAGAGTGGAAAGGGAGTTGGCAGATAGGGATGATCAAAAAATATTGAGATGATTTAGGCTCATGGGAAGAATGTGTGAAGAAAGATAAACAAAAATAGTGTGGCAGGCAGGGTGGATCTTGAGAGGAAGACCAAGAATGAGATAGATGGATGGGGTGAATGGTGCACTCTCCCTTCCTTGTTGAACAGGGAAGGGAGAGTGACAGGTGTAAACAAATAAATTTACATGGCTCAAAATTATTTCTCATCTCTAGATACTTATGAGTGGATGAGGACGGTGAGTCACCATGTAATGAAGCAGTGCAGCTAAACCAGCTTTGGCTGTCAGGTCCTGCTGTAGAGGTGCTGTGTACTGCTGCATTGATTCTGACCCATGCAGTGGGCAGGGACATGGATGACCCTTTATCTACAGGGAGCTTTGATAAAAGAAAAAACAAATGGGTGTTGGATGGGTGTAGGGTGGGTGCATGCCTTGGCTGGTTAATTCCCTAATAAGGGGTAAGAACCTTTTGATGTATAGATATATGTTTTGTAGTTGTAGATAAACAGGATCAATAATGAGTACTTCCTGGTAGTGGTCCTGCAAGATGGACATCAGATGAAATGATACTGACACATTCCTTCAAAACCTCTGGAGGTGCAACTCTCAGTAACTGAAACTCAGTCTCTGGACCAAGCCCAATAGCTGTCAGTTTCACCTGTATTTCCACCACCTTTTCACAAAAGGAAAGCTGACTGCACTCCTCTTAGTACTAACCCAGTGAGACAGAAACTGTCCCACACTTCTACAACACAGATAATAGTAAAAAATTCCTTCCCAGAAAGATCTATGGGAGGGCCTGAGGACTGTTGGGATATGGGTTGTAAATAGCTCTAAAAATAAAGACTGTAAATAAATCATGCTTTATCTATATTTCTTAGAAATAAATCTGAAAAGAAAAGTTACAGATAAATCAAGTTTTATCTTTCTTCTTTCTTTTTTTAAGGGAACTTGTAGAGGGCCATTAACAGGTGGCTTCATTTGTGGGTGCTGAGTGGGTCAGTTAAGGGTTAAGGACAGGATTTGGATATGGGTTAAGGGTGGTATCAGAATTAGGGTCAGGATTGGGATTAGGATTGAGGAAAGGTAGTGATGGGTGATCTTATTTCTGAAAATATCAAGAATGAGAGTATTAACTACATGAGATGGGAGATGATTCCAATCTGGGAAATTGCAGGGGATGAATGTTCAACTGAATATGTTGGAGCTTTTTTGATATGTGTGGTATTCTAGGTTGTGACTGCCTCTAGTTGTTCATGTATTTGTTAGGTGTAAGTTTCTTTTTTTATGTCACCTAAATTGTGATTTTATACATCATTTGTTGTCTGTGTATTCATCTTCTTGTATAAAGTGGTTAAAATTCAATGTCTTGTTGACTGATGTAGCACGTCTATAATCATGTCTGATTCATCTTGCTGCTTTATTTTGTGTGGACTCTAATTTGTATATGTCATTGTTAGTGTGTAAATCCCAGACAGCACCACAGTACTCTTGAGTGTGGCTGAACAAGTGTCATGAAAGCAAGAATTTTTATGTCTGCATTGAATCACCTGAGGTTCCAGTGTAAGAATCCCAAGGGTCTGTTGGCTGTGGCCCTGATGCTGCTCACACATGTCTGCTGAAATGTGGAACCCCAAATATATGTGATTGGAAATTATGTCTAGATTTGTGTTGTGTACTGTATAGGTAAATTGGATGGGATGGTTAATACGGATGAATCTGATATGGTGACATCTATCAGGTGTAAATGCCATTTGCCACTTAGAATTGCAGTCTTCAAGGGCATGTAGGTCATCTTGTGGTCAAAGACAAATGTCTCTGTTACCCATTTGCCTATATACTAAACTATAATTCACAAAACATCTAGTAGTAAAGGAAAAAGATAATGGGAGATCATTAATGTAAAAAAAGAAGAGAAGAGGTCCCAAGACCTGGGGAACTCCAGAAGTTACAAGAACTCCAGAAGTTACAAGAACAGTTAAGGATTGGCTACCATCAAGAACAATACAATGATCTCTGGAAATCAAGAACATCTTAATACAGTGAAGAAAATGTCCTCGCATGCCATAATAATCTATTTTTGCTAATAGTCATTGGTGAGGGACTTTGTCAAAGGCTTTGGCAAAATCTAAAACTATGGTGTCTACTTGTCAAATTTTGGGATTATTGAGTAATTGGGATATGTCATGGGTTGTCTCTAGTAATTGCATCTTGTACAAGCATTTAGGCTGAAAGCCATGCTGATTTTCATTCAGTACTTTTTGCCTACCAAAGTGGTCCATTATATGTCTTTGGATAGTATGTTCTAAAATTTTGCAGGGACTTGAGGTAATAGAGACTGGCTTACAATTGGATGGAAGGGTTGTCACCAATTTTGAAAATTAGCATCATATTTGCCAAAAGCCAGTCAAGGGGGAAGAGCTCTGGTTTGAATAGTCTGTGAAAATATAACCTGCAGGCCAACACACCAGTATTGCCCTCAAGTATCCTGCAAGGTATATTGTCACATCTACCTCAGATGGTAATTTTTCAATTCCTTGGACATTTATAACAAGGAGAGGAATTGTTAGGTGTGGTGACAGTGGTATGTCTGCAAGTTCTGTTTCTTTTTGTGTAGAGACAGACTGGAATTATGTCTATAGTGCATGTCCTTTTTCATGTGAATATGTAATCAAGGTATGATTGTATAGTAGTGTAGTAATACTGGTGTCTTTATTTATATTTGACTTTAAATTTTCTGATATCACTTATGAGAATGGGTGGTTAAAATCCCACTGCTCCTTGGACCAGTATAATACTGGTTATCTGTTTGAATGAAAGAAGTAAATTTGGTGATATTTTTATTTATTCACTAATATCTTATTATTTTTAATGAATAAACCAAGTATAATTATAACTGAACACAGGAACTTGGAAAGAAGTCCAATATTCTAATTAAACCTATAAGATAATACACTAGTTGGTAGATAGATTGAATGAGAATATAAGGCACTAGCATGAGAATGTAGGTCTATGCAGTAGATATGCAAATTGGCAATAACTATCTTTTTGAATTTAAATCCCTATTGGCTGGTGAGCAACGGAGGCCACAGCCTATTATTTCTCCCTCTAACTATTGTCATTAATCTATATTTGTGGTAGTGTATTAGGTTTAAGGATGCCTTGGATGGTCAATCTTTATTGAGAGAGTGTCATCTTGAAATCTATTTCAAACATTAGTATTACTAAATACACCAGTTCCCCACCAAAATCACTAGACTACTAACAATATTTCAATATCAACATGTTACATTTTTCCTCTGGGTGAGGAGCACAAATAAGGAACTGACCTGTATTGAGGGCAGTTTCATCTTAGAATGGCTACCTCCTCCTCGACTGGCTCAAGCCCGGCCAGACTGCCATCTCATTACTCCTCCTGACTATGACTTCACCCATCTAATCCCTTGTACATCGTCAGCCATTCCAATTTAATTACTCACATTGGGCATTCCCAACCTTCCACATTCCCTGCATTGCAGGACTACCTCATTTTTCCTAGTTGCTCACTCAAACATGCAAAATTTTTGTTAATATACAGTTTCTAATTCTGCCTTCACAGACCCGTGTCACATCCACCTCTAACCTAAAATAATCAGTTAGTAAAGGACCTAGGAGGACAATAATAATTCTCATAGGTATTGCCTCATCCCTTAAAGGTGGGTGACAAATAGACTCTTTTACTATATCATCTATATCATCACTATTGAGGATATGCAAAGAAATAATTATTTTTATATATTGAACTAAAGGTTATATGGATTATATCTTCATTACATAATATCACAATACTCACATAGATTCTTATACATGTGAGGTAGGGCTTAAGATCAGGATCAATTAACATTACTTGCATCCAGTACATCTGTATTGAGATTCTGATCTCCACAATATCATTATTAATGAATAATATTCAACACAAATAAATTCAATCATTATATTAAATATGTATATAAAGGGATTGTACCCTTTAATAATCCCAATGGAATAGTTCACCACCATGTGGTTGCCATGACATGACATATGTATACATGAATATTAAACATGATCATTGAATATCTAAGCAATATCAAGGTATAATCAAAATAATAATGAACTTTCAATACCACACAAATTACAAGTCTACATACCTCAGATAACATTTCCCTTTCCTTCTTTATATCATCCCCCCATTTATCTTAATTGTAAACATGCTAATTCATGCATGTGTAAATTGAATCCCCCAATAACGCAACATGTTTCTTATTCTTTTGATTGTTAGAAGGAAAGAGAATGCGTGAATCTGCTCTAATTGTATGGATGTCAACAGTTCCAACAATGGAGTGGATTCTGTTGATATACATACATTGTAAATATAAATCATACATTGCTCATACATCACAAGAAATTAAAGCAAATACTTCTTTGAATTCTCACACACTAACTAGAATGCAATAATCTCAAATGTATAACATATACACAGATATGTTCATCTTCAAAATACTTTGATTTCATCTCGCGATTACTGCACTTGCGTGAAAGAGAAAACGGAAGACACAACACAACAGAAAACACAATAAACACAAGGGGTGACTATGCTACGGTAACACCCGGACTACCCCCAAGCTTGGGCATACAAGCTTGGGCACACACTTTCTCCTGCTTAACCACGAGGGTGTGGTAGGGGTGGAAAGGTGGTTCTGGCCTTGGGAAATGTCACACATGCAGTTTTTTGGGGGAGGACCCAGGGGTGGGGTACACCTCATAGCGTACATATAATTAGATTTATGATAACCCTATAAACATACATATACAATTAATAGAGTCCAGAATCCCAGCATTACATGTGTCCTTCCTCCCGGATACAAAATTTTTACATAATTGTGTGAAGGTTCCTTTTTCTCATATAAACTAACCCAACCATCCCTGACCTGAGGAGGCCTACAGATTGAGTGGGCTGCTAACTACCCTTCCAGCAACACCTGTTGGTCTGCCTCACATACCTTAGAAGGTCATCTATCTCCTTTGTGATGAGAGGACTTCCCCTACCAGTCTCAGTCCTTGGCCGTCAGGCATGGTCACTTTGACTGAGCTAAACCTGCCACTCTTTCTGCAGGGATCACCCCCTGAAGAATCTTCATAGATACTCCAACATTTACCCACAGACATTTCTTTCACCTTTCTTCCATTCATATTCATTTATATCATCCATGCTCCAACTTTCACTTCCCACCTTCCTTTCCAGGCAAACTGGTGACTTGTCCACTGGGTCCTGAAGTCACTACAAGCATACAGATTATTGAAGTGAGCAACACTTCTCTCAAACTAAAGAGCTCCCCTGGTTCAGCACCAACACACCATGCTCAGTCCACCTGAATCAACGCTCACAACTACTTAACTCCTTGGGCATCAGCTAACCATCTAAACTGGCCACCCGTCTAGGATTGGGACCAATCCTATCTTTCCCCCTAATTCAACATTCTAAATCCTTCACTCAACTTTAGCAAGATCCTTGTAAAACACACATCCAAACTCAATGAAATAAGGAAATATACAAAATTAGAAAACTGAAACATGATATACACACTATTATATCCATACCTATACACACAAGGATATCAATATTGTAACATCCTAAGACTAATAATAATCCACTAGTATATGTTACAAATACAGATATAATACAAATACAGGTTAGCACCATTAAAGACCAAACATTAAGAATGAAACATCTCCATACACAAGCTGGCTGCAAGATAGAATATCTTTTTGTTTACCTATATACAATTCCTCCCAGGGCAAATTGAAAGAATGCAATTGACATGGATCTTAATATCAAGTAATGCTTAATAGTGTCTTAATGATATATATCTTATTCTAATCCTATACTGATAATATACACCTTAATTATTAAGTAGTATTTGCCATCTTTGCTACACTATTAATGTCTGTCTTTTTCTCGCTCTCCTGGGGATGGTCCGGGCATTGGACAGCCTTTCAATTCTCATCACATTGTGGATCCATGAACTCTCTCTTGTTGACCCCACACTCCCTCATTCTCCACTCCAAGGCATCCAGAATGTATATATAGTATTTACCTAGTTGTATTATACGGGAAGGGAGCTATGTTCGTGGTGACCTGTCTTTGTATCTTAAAATCTTGAATAATGTTTCCACACACTGTTTCTTTATCTAATTTGTTCCAGGTATCTATCACTCTGTGTGGAAAGCTATCTTTTTTAGATCTCTTCTGTAATTATCTTTTTTGAGTTTCTTTTTGTGTCCTCTTGTTTTTCCATTGTCCCATTTCAATAAATCATTCTTATCTAAGATTTCCATTCCTTTCATAATTCTATAGGTAGTTAGCAGGTCTCCTCTTTCCCTTCTTTGTTCCAGAGTTGGTAATTCCAATTTGGACAGTCTTTGTTCATATGTAATTTTGGAACAAATTGGTCCAGTTTTGTTGTTACTCTTTGTATTCTAACTTTTTTTTTATATTCTTTTTGGTACTAGGTGTCCATAGTATTGCTGCATACTCGAGTTTTGGTCTTAGTATATGTGTGAAAATGGTGGTCTACAACATGCCACTGTGAGGGATATGTTTGTGGTCCAACAATTTTAACCTATTAAAATCCACTTTGATTCAAAAGGAAAGGGCTTTGGTTCGCTATTATTAGTATAACGAATCCCACCACTGTGGCCATCAGTGTAATGCAGGTGTCATTATTTGACTGAAATGGGAAGTAAACTTGATCAGATTTTTATTCATTCACTTATATCTTATTATCTTCAATGAATAAACCAAGGAAGTATAATTACATTTGAACACAGAAACTTGGAAAGAAGTCCAATATTCTAATTAAAACTATAAGATAATATACTTGTAGAAGAATGTTTGTAGGTAGTTTGAACAAGAATATAAGGCACTGGTATGAGAATGTAGATCTATACATAAGTGGGTCATTATGCTATAGTGTGATCCACTGGCCATAATACAAGCAAGAACTCTGCATAATCACAATACAAATGCAAATTGGCAATAACTATCTGAAATTAAATCCCTATTGACTGATGAGCAATGGAGGCCACAACTTATCATTTCTCCCTCTAACTATTGTCATTAATCTATATTTGTGATAGTGTATTAGGTTTAAGGATGCCTTGTATGGTCAATCTATATTGAGGGGAGTCTTGTCTTAGAATCTATTTCGAATGTTTGTAAATATTGCTAAATTCACCAGTTCCCCACCAAAATCACTAGACTACTAACAATATTTCAATATCAACATATTACATTTTTCCTCTGGGTGAGGAGCACAAATAAGGAACTGACCTGTATTGAGGGGTCTCATCTTAGAATGGCTACCTCCTCGACTGGCTCAAGCCCAGCCAGATCACTGTCTCATTACTCCCCAAATGTGACTTTGCCCATCTAATCCCTAATGCACTGTCAGCCATTCCAACAAAGTTACTCACACTGGATGTTCCCAGCATTCCATACTCCTTGCATTACAGGACTGCCCCATTTCTCCCAGTTGCTCACTCAAACATGCAAAATTTTTGTCAATAAACAATCTCTAATTTTATCTTCACAGACCCAGACTAGCTACCCCACAGATTGGGGGAGCAGTGTCTTTCTTGAATACTTTGCGAGATCTTTCTGTATGCTGGTGGATTTGCCACAGTTATATTATATCAGAGATAAGTCAATACGGTAAGAGTATTTTGTTTAGTTGAAATGAGTGTAAACTTTGATTTTAAAGTGTATTTAAGATGGTTGTATTATGTTTGCAATTATTGGAATTTGTATAGTTTTGAGGTTGATATTACTTTTGACAACATCAAAAGTGACAAACTTTTCACATTGAATGAGAATCCGACAAGAAACAATGGTCTCAAACTGTCCGGAAATAGATTCAATTTGGAAGTAGGTAGAAACAACTTTGCCAACCGTGTAGTTAATGAATGGAATAAACTTCCTGCACAGGTAGTGCAATGTAGTTCAGTTCGAAGCTTTAAGAATCATTTAGATAAATACCTACGTAAGATGCTGTAATGATTATAATTTATCTTATATTATTTGTTTTTGTTTTGTTATAATTTGTCTGTCTGATTTTCATTTATTGTTGGTTATATGTCAGTTTATTATTATTAACCTGTTTGTTTGTTATCTTAACTGTACCTATGCATTTATGTATTTTATTTGTTATTTGCATTATTATGGTTTTTGTTATTTTATTATTAATATGATTTTTTTTTTGCATCCGACCTAGATATGGATCAAGGGGTCTCCTGTCGGCATGCTCCGCCTTTGTAATCCTTTGTAAATGTGATTGCTTATCTTATTATTGATCATTTTATAAGTAGGGAACTGTAGGAGTACAAAGATTACTTATGAAGTGGGCATACTTGGAGAGTCAAGGAAATATTGTGATGAGTTTACTGAGTTGTGTGCTTGGATGGTTGCTTTGCACAAATGCTGCATAAACTTGGGTGGATACTCAGTGATCTTGAAGTCAGTAAGTGGAGCTTGATTAAAGTTTTGTGGACAGTTGCTTGGAGTTTTCTGAGTCTAGATCAGATGCCGGTGGCTTGATTGAAGTCTTGAAAGTTGATGTGATGGGCTTGATTGATTATGGCTGTAGATGAGTGGGAGTGCTGCTGGAGTGATGTTGTGAAGGACAGGTGGTTTTCTTCAGATTGGTATCATGGCTGCCACCAGGTGGTTGAAGTCGAATTGCCTTATTAATTTCACAACTGATTCTCTTCAGGACAGAGATTTCTCAACATGATGTGTTGCTGGATGCTCTGGGAGGAGAATAAGTTGGATTGGTTGGCGTGGCTAGTTGTGGATGAGCAAGTATCTTTGGAAGATGTGAAAGATCCTGCTGCCAGTTTATGTATATGTTTGGGACATGTTGATGTAAACCAGTGGTAGGTTTTGGAGGTTGTACTTACACAAAATTTAAAAACCAGGGGACAGGAGTCTTCTCAGTGAGAATCCTTGATAGGATCAGAAGTCCCAAGTCCAGGGATATAATTCCCTATGAGGAGAGTCCCAATATGGTAACACAGTCGCCAACATTTATACACAGAAAATGCATGTATCTGTATCTGCATGAGGTTCCCTATTAATATTTACATTATCTCTTTCTACAATAATATTTGTTAGTTGTAGTACAACGGATCTAGTATTAGTGAATGTGTCCTGATGTGGTGTATGATTTATAGTTATGATTATGTAGTTAGGTAGATACATACATACATACATACATACATATACCAAGGCTTTTTTCCCCTTACAAGGGAGGTAGCCAAAAAGGAAAAGGCATAAAATCATTCCCACCCATTCCATCCCTGAATACACTCCACACCCCTCCACCCTCCCTCATATCTTAGCACCTCCTGGATGACGGGTCATCCCTGCACCTTGTCCAGTGCCCTGGGTCAGAACCAGTGTCGCAAGACACAGCACATCCACAGCAAGGCCGCTTCATTAAATCGGCAACCCCACCTCTCCATCCCCCCATGCATAAAAGGAGAAGACGGGGAGAAATCCCTTCAGGCTGTGTCAAATCTTGCTCACACATACTACCTCACCCCCCATCCCCAGCCTTTCCACCTCATGCATCACAACATCATCCATATACGACCATTCTCCATTCACCCGTCTTCTGTCCTCTCCCGTACTTCCTCAACAGACATTCCCCTCTTCCCCAAAGCCCCCTTCACCCCATCCATCCACCTCATCCTAGGATGTCCCCTCCACATCTGCCTTCCATACCTCTTTTACTAGTCTTTCTTCACTCATTATTTCCATGTGTCCAAACCATCCTAATACTCTTTCATCAACCCTATCTCCCAACTCCCTTTCCACCCCTGTTCACCTCCTCACCTCCTCATTTCTCACTCTATCTAGCCTAGTAACCCCCATCATACTTCTCAGACACCTCATCTCAAACACATTCAAACTCCTTCTCTCTTCCTCTCTTATACTCCATGTTTCTGCCCCATACAGTGCTGTTGGCACAATCACTCCTTCATACAGTCTCCTCTTAGCATCCATTCCCAAATGTCTATTCCTCATTACACTTTTTAATCGACCAAGGCATTTACTCGCTTCTCTCAACCTACATTCTACCTCCACCTCCACTCCACCTTTTCCTGCCACATTTGCACCCAAGTATCTAAAACTATCCACTTCTTCCAGTCGCTCTCCCTTAATGCTCACTTCTAGTCTGCTGCCACTTTCACCCCTTGTACATCTCCTCACCTTACTTTTACCCACATTTATCTTCAGCTTTCTTCTACCACACACTCTCCCAAACTCTGTCACCAGCTTCCTCAATCCCTCCTCCGATGCTGCCACAAGCGCAGTGTCGTCCGCAAACAACAGCTGGCTCACCTCCCACTTTTCTCCATTTTCTTTAACCATCTCCAATCCCTTGCCCACTACCCTTGCATTTACCTCTCGCACTACCCCATCCATGTACAAGTTGAACAGCCAGGGTGACATAATGCATCCCTGACAAAGTCCCACCTTTACCTCGAACCACTCACTTTCTCCATTTCTAATCCTGACACAAGCTCTACTACTCTCAGTCTCTTGTCAGACACATCATTAACCATTCCTATGTATCCACCTCTCTTTTATGAGAGGTAGATACATAGGAATGCTTAATGATGTGTCTGACAAGAGACTAGTGGCATATTGATAGGATTAATTGATTGTGGCATCATGCTTCCTCACATTGTGTGATTTGGGGAATGTACAGGTCAGCAAAGATTGAAGGTATTGTTTAGGCTAAGTGAGAGTTGAAAGGTGCCAGTGGTTGTCGACATCCTGCTTGAGGTCTGTGGATCATGTGTCAAGCGTGTGACATATATGGTTGGTTACATATGGCTATAGGGTTAGTAATTGTTAGTGTTTCTGTAGTCTTGTATCATTGTACTATTTTGCTGTGTTGTATACTTTTACTTTGTTTCTGTGTGAGGTCTGTATTGTCTTTTGAACCAGGGTGATGACTGGTTTTGTGCAAGTTTTCTTTGATATGTGTTTGTTCATGGTGTCTTGTATTTTGTCCTTTAGTCTGGTCCAATTAGTTTCCACTGAAATGACCATCAGGTCGCTGTCCAGGAAAAAATCTTTGGAGTGTGCTAAGCCTTGGGATATGGCACCCATATTGGCTCTGTTGTATAAGTAAATGATCCTGTGTTCTTGTTTTTGCTTGGTTAGTTCAATGTTTGCATTAACTAGTACCATGTCATGATTGCTCAGACCTGGTAATACTCATGTTCATGTGATGAGTGAAATGTTGTTCATAAGGAATAAGTCTAAAGTGTTGGATGTGATCCCATGTCTTATCTTAGGGTTGTGCATTTTGGTTCATGCATTGTTTGTGAGAGTGCTTTTGATGTAAATTTTTCATGTAGAAGTCTCTTGTCAGATTGTGGTGATATAATGTCTTCATAGGTGGGGTTATTGATAGTGGCATACACTGTCCAGTCAATGTCAGGGAGATTAAAGTCACCAGCTAGGCAGATATTTTTGGAGGGATAAATTTTGTTTAATGAGTCATCTAGGGTCTGCAGGTAATCAATATTCAAGGGGGAATGATACAATAATTCTACATATACAGTCCTGCAGCCCTGTACCTCAGTCAAAAAATTAGTTCCTAGTCTGAGTCAAGTTTGTTTGCTGGTACAGCTATTAATCCTGGCTTCATTGCTATAAAAACTCCACCATGGACACTGTCTTGTCTGTCCTTCTTGTGTAAGGTCATTGTATACTGTTGAGAGGGAAGACTTTACTGTCTTTAATGTCTGATATGAGCCAAATCTTTGTCCCTATAATAATGTCTAGGTCACAAGTCAGAATGGTGTGATGAAGGGCAGCTCATTTGTTAGTAAAGTTGCTGAAGTTTAATATTAGTGTTCTCATTACTGTTGGGGTTTTGCATATTATTGAGTTTTGTGATTATCAGATAATAATTAATAAAATGAAAAATTAAGCAAGCTATTAGATGTTTACATCTGGTGGCCAAGGCACCTTGAGTAAAATTATTGAGTAATCAGTCTGTGGTCAAAACAACCTATGCTGAAACATCCATCCACAAGTCAATAAATCCAGGCAATTGGAGTGGCTGTGAATTTCTGATTGAAGAAACTGTCAACAAATGAGAAAACAAGGTTTTCCATATCATTAGATTCACAGAGTATGGGATTATTGATGGGGACATATGAGATGGTCCTACAATATGGATGTCAGAGCTCATTTCCTTGCTGCCTATCTCTAAAACCCATCAACACCTTTATTGCCACCCAGAGATGCAGCTCTGGGTGGATGAAACTTGATCTTTGGACTGGGTCCATCTCTACCAACTTTGACAATTTTTTCTATTTTTTTCACACAAGGAGAGCTGATAATTCTTTCCTCCTCCTACTATAAGCCAGTGACAAAAAGTCCTACATCAATACAATGATAACATAAACCAGTTTCTTCCAAGATCTATGGGAGGGTCCAAGGACTATTAACAACTGCTGTAGGGTTGCAGAATTCCAGTAAGTTAAACTTGAGGCAACAGTTATTTATCATATCACACAAAATAGTCTAAGACTCTTTGAGATGAGCTAAGAAAGTTAGGAAAGGAAAACAGCCAACACATTATTTTTTTTATTGCACCTGAATTATCCAAATACCAACAACTAAATAGTAAAATACTGCTCTCCACTAGATTCTATCACAGGCCCTGCAATACAAGACTAAAACACACAATCATATCTCCTTGAGTGGAAGAAATGTAGGAGTGAGCATTATAACTAGCTCCCTCCTTCTAAGGGTATTTGTACATAGAATAACTAAATAATTTCAAAATATCTAGACCCACAAAGTGGAGATAAATACCTACTAAACTTAGAGGAAAAGGATCCATAAAAATAAAGATATACACATACTCATGCATATATACACACATACATATATGCAATATATATATGTGCCTTGCTCTGGTATTGAGTGTTGTTACATTGTTTCTGACCTAAGCAATGGGCTGAGTTCATGGATAGCCCTTCATCTACAAAAAGCTAAAATAAAAGAGAAAACCAATGCTTATTGGATGGGTATGGGATGGATGGCAGGTGAGTGCATGCCATGGATGGCTACCTCCATTATTAAGGGGAGGGGGTTAAGAAACATGTGTATGTGTGTGTATTTACCTAGTTGTATTACATGGGAAGGGAGTTATGCTCATAGTGGTCTTATCTTTCAGCATCAAGTTTGTTCTTACATTCTTGAATAGTATTTACACACACTGTTGCCTCATCTGATTTATTCCAGATATCCACCACTCTGTGTGGGAAGCTATTTTTTTTTCATATCTCTTCTATAACTATCTTTTTGAGTTTCTTTTCATGTCCTCTTATTTTACTCTTGTCACACTTTAATAAATCATCTCTATCTAGGACTTCCATTCCTTTCATAATTCTGTAAATAGTCAGTAGATCTCCTCTTTCTCTTCTTTGTTCCAGGATTGGTAGTTCCAATTTGGACAATCTTTGTTCATATGTCAATTTGAAGAGTGTTGGTGCCATCTTTGTCATTGCTCTTTGTATTCTTTCTAATTTCTTTATATTCTTTTTAGTACTGGGTGTCCATAGTGTTGCAGCATACTCCAATCTTGGTCTTATTAGTGTAACTAATATTTTCTAGACCATTTCCTTATTCAAATATTCAAAAGCCACTTTCATTGACCTTAGTGAATTGAAGGTGTTATGTATTTACCTAATTATAATATGCAGTAGAGGAACAATACTCATTGGTTCCTGTCTCCTATTCTCTAATTCTTTATATCTAGCCAACATAATTCATACCCTTGATTTCCAATTATCATTTATATTTGAATTCATGTACTGTTTGAGCTTGGGCTATATCACCTTCTAAGCTATTCCATGTATTTATGAATCTATATGGAAAACTGTATTTACCTAACTGTAGTATACAGGAAAGGAGCAATGTTCGTTGGGTCCTATCCCTTATACTTTAATTTTCTAACATACCTAGAGTCAAAGTCAGGTATGGTTCCAACTTAATCTATGACTTTGATTCCCTATTATCATATTTAGATTTGGACTCATGTATTGTTTGAGCTTGGGTTACATCACCTTCAAAGCTATTCCACATATTTATACATCTATATGGAAAACTGTATTTCTTCACATCCTTTCAACAAGTGGTATTTTTTAATTTACTTCCAAGACCTCTTCATGTCCTCCCATCTTGAGATTTCTATCAATGCAATCTATCCCCTTCATTGACCTGAACACTGTTATTGTGTCACCTCTTTCTCTTCGATCTTTCAAAACTGGTAGAACCAGTGCTTTTAGTTTTTCCTCAAATGGTTTATCTGTAGGTGGGGGATCAGTTTGTATTCTCTTGATCTTGCTTATATCCTTCATTCTGTGTGGGGACCATACAATTGATGCATATTCCAGTCTTGGACATATCAGGGTTTCAATGAGATTTTTAATCATCTCTTCATCCATATAATGAAATGCCACTTTAATCTTCTGCAGTAGTCTTTATGTCTCTCCCACAATCCTGCTGATATATCTGTCAGGTGATAGGTTGTCTTTTATCAACACTCCCAAGTCTTCCCCTCTTTTGCTTTTATAATGGGTTTGCTTTCCAAGGGACAGTTTAAGAATGGCCTTTTGGTGTTATTGCCCATTTCCAGTACTTTGCATTTTTTGGTATTGAACTTCATTTCCCAATCTTGGTTCCATGCAAAAATAGTATCTAGATCTTTTTGCAATATTTTACCATCTTCCACTTTTTCATTCTTCTCATAATTTTTGCATCATCTGCAAACATGTTGGCATTGCTTGTTGCTCCTTCCATCATGTCATTAATAAAGACAAGAAACAGTATTGGTGCAAGCACTGAACCTTGTGTATTTGCCTAGTTGTATTCTACAGGAGGGGAAGCTATGCTAATGGTGTATCTCGCAACATCTAGTTTGCTCTTAACCACTTCCATACAGTGACGCCTACATAGGCGTCATGAGGAGCAAGTGGGTACGCGATGATGCCGACGTCGGCGTCTTGATTATATTTATTGTAGTTGTACCTACATAACCTCCATTCTCTCTAAATTGACTTCATCATATTTTCTATGGTTATCAAAATTCACGGGTGAAAGAGAACAAACGATTGAGCACTGACTTTATTTTTTATAATGCGATTATCATGACGCAACATCACATGTCGGGCAGCTAATGCTGCCAGGTGTGCGATGTGCCCGAGTGAAGAGGTTAAATTCATGTATTGTATTTGCACACACTATTGTTTCATCCAATTTGTTCCAGACATCCACCACTGTGTGAAAAGCTTTTTTTTCAGATCTCTTCTATAACTGTCCTTTTTGAGTTTCATTTCATGTCCCCTTGTTTTTCTTCTATCCCAATTAATAAGTCTTCTCTATCAAGACTTCCATGCCTTTCATAATTCTATAAATGGCCAACAGATCACCTCTTTCTCTTCTTTGTTCCAGGATTGGTAATTCCAGTTTAGACAGTTTTGAAAGTGTTGGGGCCATCTTTGTCATTGCTCTTTGGATTCTTTCTCAAACAAGCTCTGGAGAATAGCCCTTTTTTTTGCTAAGTTGGAGAAAAAACAAATGCCTAACTTGTATTTGTGTGGGGAGGGGAGTTGTTGAGGGTGCCCAAAATTAGTTAATAGAGTGAAATTAAAGTGTCAAAGAAACAAAAATGGAGGATAGTCAAAACAGACAGAAATATAGCAAAGCAACCAAAAGAAGACTAGATGTGAGCAGGGAGCAGGATTGAATCGCCATTAGGTGTCATCCCTAATAAAAGTTGTAAAATTGAGACTCCACAACAGAATCAAAGGGATGAAGAAGAAAGTTATTTTGGTTTTTCCAGCTTTGCAAGAGATGATAGAAGACTGGATAAAATTATGGAACTGAAAAGGGAGATGAGTTATAAAAATATTTCTAGAACATCAAGGATGCAATAGAAAAGAGAGGAAGTAATGTGCAGTGGAAGAACAAGAACTTCATCAGAACAGAAGAAATTGGCATCTTTTTGCACAGCTGCACTAACAGGCGATACGCCTAACAGGAGATTGGTGAGAAGGTGAGAGAAGAGATGAAAATAGTGACATGAAATGTAGAAAGTTTGTGGTGATCTATGTGCCCCTGAAACCATTTTCTTGGAGAGTGACCATTCTAAAATGTTGGAAGACACAAGGCACAGATTAAATGAAATGCTGAGAGGAAATCTAGTAATTATGGTTGATTTTAACTCTAAAGAAATATGTTTGGAGATGACAATGAAGGGTGGAAAGGACCTTTGAGGGAAACATACTACTTGACATGACCAATGAATACATAATGACTCAATGGATAAATGAAAATACCAGATATAGAAAAAACGAAGAACCATCGAGACTAGATTTAATATTTACATCAGACCCTGAAATTGTGGATAAAATTGAATACTAGACACCAATTGGGAAGAGTGATCACATAGTACTTGATGAACTAAAAGAGAAAATATACATAGAGTGAAATGAAAAACACAGAAAAGGAAGACTGATGTATAACAAAATAGACTTTGGGAAAGTTAAAAAGTTTCAAAAAGCGAGTTGGGAAAAATTCTATAATGAAGAAGCACAGGTGGGAGAGAAATGATTTTGAAGGAAATCTATAATGGAGTGGATAAATATGTACCAAAACAAAAACAAGAAAAGGTGTACATTAAGCACTGGTATAACAAAAAGTGTGGTGAGACAAAAGATAGATGAGACAAAGCTTGGAAAAGTTGGAAAGAAGAAAAAAAAACCTGGAAAGTGGCAAATATATACCAACTTATGAAATGAATACGAAAAAAAACATGCAGGGAAAAATAAAGAAACTATGAAAAAGACATAATAGACAAATGTAATGATCAACCTAAATTATTCTATAGATATGCGAGTGGTAAACTAAAAAATAAACAGGAAATAGTAAAACTATGTCAAGGGAACATAGAATACACAGAGGATATAGAAATAGCTGAAATTATGAACAAACATTTCAAATCTGTGTTCCCTAAAGAAAACCTACACAATTGGGTTGAAGGAAGTGAAGAAAGATCCCCGCAATGAGAGAAATAACTGTGACACAGAAAGAAATAAGGGACCAAATAATGAACCTTGATGTCAGAAAATCACACAGCCCAGACAGAATTGCAAACTGGATATTATAAGAATGTGTAGATGAACTGATTGCTCAAAGAAGGAAAGGTACTGGAAGACTGGAAAAATGCCAATATCATACCAATATATAAAGAGGGAAACAAGAAGGACCCGACAAACTATTGACCAGTCTCCCTTACAAATACAATAGCCAAAATTTGTGAGAAATCCAAAACAATTTGGATTTTGACAGGGAAGGTCATGTACCACAAATCTGATCTGTTTCTATTCAAGGTTAATAGATATAATAAAAGAAAGGGATGGATGGGCACACTGTGCTTTCTTGGACTTACAAAAGGTATTCGATAAAGTACCACACAAAAAATTAAGAAAACTTGAAACAACAGGAGATATACATGGAAAACTATTTAAATGGATAGAGGATTTCTTGCATGGAAGAAAAATGAGTGGCGCTCAGAGATAAAAAATTCTGCTTAGGAAGATATGATTAGTGGTGTCCCACAGGGATCAATACTGGCTCCAATAATGTTTGCTATGTATATAAATGACATGGATGAAAGTGTAGAATGTTACATGAACTTCTTTGCAGATGATGCAAAACTAATGAACCTTGTGTGTATTTACCTAGTTGTATTATAAAGGAAGGGGAGCTATGCTCGTAGTGTATCTTGCAGCATCTAGTTTGTTCTTAAATTCTTGTATGGTGTAATTTTTTTCTATGGAGGGAGAGAAAAAATATAACACTGGTGGACAAGGAAAGGTTGAAAACTCACTGGAGAAAAAATAGTTAACAAATGTGATATCTTTGGGATGCATCTTGCTCTGACATAGTGAAGTAAATCACATCACACAAGATCCATACTTTATAAAGGGGATAACACTGTATAAAACTAATAGCAATCGAAGAGAATAAAAAATTTGTAAGGTGGTTGAGCCCCTAACTTTAAGAAACAAAGTTTCAATGACAAAATAGTTCTATAAGATTTGTCCTACAATAAGTCTATGATAATTCTCATTCTTATTGAAGAAAGACCATAGTATATGGAAAACAAATATTTACATACATTTTATTGTAGCCTTTATAAGTTCATAACTTATAAGTATCTATGCAAATATATCTATATATAACCAAGAGTACAAGTACATCTATAATAAGAGTAAATAAAAATACATGTTATACAACTAAATATTAATGACCAAATAAAAGTATAAAGTACCAGTATATGTACCTCGGTAACTAAGTACACATGTAAGTTGCTTCTAAAAGCATACATTACATGTATAAGTTTGTGCATGAGCACAGAGCCCAAACATAAATGTACACAAAATCAAACTCTCAGTGCTATGAAACCATGAACTTTAACTATACACTACTTTATCCTAAAGTCTCCAATAGCCTAGTAAATGAGATTTGAACATTTTCTACAGAAGTCTTCACAATAATATGCATAAAAAATGCAAATCCAATGAAATAAGATTTGCAGAAGGTGGGTGATAAGTTCAAACATACTTCCCAAAAAGCCTTTCCCCATTGTAAGGTGGTGGTGGTTAATTACAAGCATACATCCCCCCTACACCCATCCAAAACAAATTCATCACCCCATTCACCTAAACACCTAAAAGATGAAGAGACATACCTGTCCCCTACCCCACCACTCAGGACAAAGACTATGAAGCAAGATCCAACACCTCTATAGCAAGGTATGACAGCCAGAGCTGCTTAATTACATGGCAACCCCCACCTCTAATCCACTCAAAAAATTATGGAGCAGTTCAGGTTCTTATTTCTTCAACCATTTACAACCACTTTCCATTCATTCCTATATTTTGCACTCTCTCTTCCCTGCTCAACATTCTTCTTGCAATCAATGCCTCTTCTACCCCATCCATTAACCTCCTTTTTGGTCTTCCTCTTAAGTTCACTCTCTTCACTTCTGCCTTCCATACTCATTTTGCTAGTCTTTCCTGACTCATTCTCTCCACATACCCAAGCCACCTCAGCACTGTTTCATCTACCCTATCCAACAACTCTTTCCACCTGCGTAGAGCTGATGGCCAGGGGTAGTTGCTGCTGTTTGGCCCCCAACTCTTGGGGTTGGGGGGTGGTCCCACAATGTAGACGCTGCAGCTCCAGGACTGCATTATACACAATCATGCACGCAAACAACACGACATACACTCTATAAAGGATTTGTGGGAAAACCCAGTTTCGGCTGTAGCATTCCTTGGGGAGACGGGACTGCTCGGACAGACAGTCTAGGGAACGACAACAACAACAACTCTTTCCACCCATTCTTTGCCTTCCCTTTACATTTCTCTCCCTATCCATCCTAACAATCACAATAATTCTCAAAAACTTCATCTCAAACATGTCTAGGCTCTTTCTGCCTCCCTCAAATTCCAAGTCTGATTCATATAGTACAAGGGGGCACAATCTCTCCCTCATACAACCTTCTTTTTGTGTTCATCCCTAGATAACTATATCTCATATCACTTTCTATTTTCACCAGATATTTACTTGCCTCTTTTATTCTATAATCATACTTTCATGCCCCATTGTTCATTGCCAAATGCAACCCCAAATATTTATCTAAAACTATCCACTTCCTCCAGTCTCTTGGCCTACAAATTTACATCAGCACATCACCATCACCATTCCTTGTGTATCTCATCCCCTTACATTTGTGCACATTTAGTTTTAGCTTTCACACACCCTTTCAAACTGCCATCAACTGCTTCAGTCTATCTTCAGACAAAGCCACAAGCACAGTGGTGAGGCAGACAATTGGAGATGGAGAGCTGATAGATAGGGTTGATCAAAGAAAACCAAAATTGGTCTGGGGATATGGAAAGAGTAGGTGAAGAAATACTTAACAAAAAAAAAGTGTGAGAAGCAGAGGTGGATGGAGGGAAGCTGGGGATGATCAAGAATGGGGTGGATAGACAGGGTGAAGGGGCTGTTGGATCCAAGAGGAACGTCTGTCAGGCAAGGCAAAGAAAATGCAAAAGACAGGAGTGAATGGAGAGTGGCTATAAATGGATGAGAAAATTAAATGGCTCAGAGCAATTGCTTGTCTTCCAGTGTATTTCTCAAATGGATGGGGGTTGGGGGACCATGTAATAAAAAAAATGGGGGGTAAACCAACTCTGGCTCTTGGGCAATGCTGCAGAACTGCTGTGTTGTTGCATTGCATCTGACTGAGTAATATGATGGGGAACAAAGGAGCTAAGTTGGAAGGGAATACAATTGTGTTTTTGGCTATAGGGTGGGTGTATGCTTCAACTCAGCCATATCCCTTTAAAGGGGGGAAAAGGATTTTTGGTATATGAAGTCAATTTGCCCTGATTGTCTCTGTAAACATCTCTAAACACTTTTTTTTCCCAAAGTTCTACTGGGATCATTCTTAATCCTTTCACTGAAGAAGATATTTCTCTCCCCTGAATAAAATCAAATGGTGGCAGTTACACTTGAGTTATTATCATACAATGCAACAATAATGCTTAACTGAACATTTTCTGCTACAAAAGAGACTTCCCTTGGTTGAATAAAACTACCTGGTGGTAGATAGAATAAATGTGCAAGAGTTAAAATGTAATCAGGACAATTCAAATTCCAGTTTTTTCCTCTTTATGTATCAAACAACCAGGTTTACATGTCCTAACATTTCTATTCAGAGCTTATTAAATTTCACCTATATAATTCTAACCTTGTAAGGGTTTAATGATGGGTACTTGCAAGTAAATCCCCTGTGGTAGGAGGAAAGAATACTCCCACCAGGTCTTCCCACTTGAGTTGTAAGAGGCGACAAAAATGGGAGAGGGATTAGGACAAGGCATCCTTCCCTTCCCCTGTAGCCCCAAAGGGTACATTCCTAAAAAAAGTAGAGGCATAAGAGGGTCTAGGAGTTTTCCAGCCATTACCCTAAGGTTTGGGTCTTTTAATGTGCATGGATGTGGTCCAGATGAGAGTAAAAGGGAAGAGATAGGCAGTATGTGCGAGGGAAGATGGATGTGTTGGCATTGAGTAAAACTAAGTTGAGAGGGAGGGGCGAGTGTAAGTTTGGGAATGTAGTTAGGTGGTTCTCAAGAGTGAAGAGAGGATGAGGGAGAGAAGGGGTGGCTATACTATTAAGTGAAGATATAGGTAAGCATGTAGTGGAGTGGAAGGTTTCTTCAAGGTTAATGATGATGAAGGTGAAACTAGGGAGATGTGGGTCTTTGTAAGTGCATATGGGCCTGGTAGTGAGAAGTGTAGAGAAAAGGGAGGCTTTTTGGATGGATTTAAATGAGTGCATAGAGGGATTAGGGAGAAATGTCAATGTTGTGGTATTGGGAGACATTAATGCTAAGATAGGAAATAAACCAATAGATGGAGTAGTTGGGAAGTATGGAGTTCCAAGAAAAAATTGTAGTGGAGATTTAACCCCTTCCATACGGTGCCGCACACGTAGGCGTCATGGGGAGCGAGTGTATTCGCGAGGCTGCCATATCGGCGTCTTGATTATATTTATTGTAGTCGCCCCTCCATAATGACATTCTTTCTAATTCTTTTGTAATCGCATTTTCTATGGTTATCAAAATTCACGGGTGAAGAGAGAACGATCGATATAAGCGGTGACTATATTTTATGATGCGAGTATTATTACGACACGTCGTACGGCTGGCATTGGCTGCTGCCACCGAGATCTAAGTCCATGACGCCTACGTGTGCGGCACCGTATGGAAGGGGTTAATGGTGATGTGTCTAGAAAGAGAGTTGATGATAGCAAATACAGTGTTTAGGAAAACAGTCAAGCATAAGTACACATGGGAGAGGGTGGTGGATGAAAGGGTGGTAGAGCATTAATGGACTATATAGTGGTAACCAGGAGTATAGTAGAAAGAGTTAAGGATGTACATGTTCTAAGGGGAGAGAGTGGGGGAATATCAGATCATTTTTTGGTGGAAGGTAAATGGAGAGTGGAGGATAGATGGAGACAGAGGAAAAGGACAAAAGGTAGAGAAAGAAAAGGAGTACAAGAAGCTGAGAGAGAAGTGGGAGGGAGTGAAAGATAGAGTAGAACTAGAAGTGGGGGGAATGGGGATGGTTCAAGGAGGGAGTCACAAGGTGTGCCAAGATGGTGTGTGGAACAAGGAGGATGGGAGGAAATAGAAGGAAGGGTAGTGAGTGGTGGGGTGAGGAACCAAAGAAGGTTGTAGAAGAGAAGCAAGCTTTCACAGATTGGTTACATATTAGGATGAGGGAATCATACAATAGGTACAAAGAAAAGAGAAGTAAAGCATATGATAAAGAAGGCAAAGAGGAGAGCAGATGTGAAATGGGGTAAGAATATGACAGAAAATTTTGAAAGTAATAAAAAAATGTTTTGGAAAGGAATTAAAAGAGGCGAATCAAGTAGAGAAGAAAAGGTAAAAGGTGCAGATGGAGAGATAACAGAAGGTAGTAAGAGGAAGAAAGGCAGAGTATTTAAGGGAGTTGCTAAATGTGAAGGAGGATAGGGAGGGAAAGGTATTTGCAGTGGGAAACACAAAGAAAATGACCGTGATGAGTGAGGAAAATGGAGGAGAAATAGGGAACAATGAAGTGAAAGCAGTTGTTAAGATGATGAGAGCAAGTAAAGCACCTAGGTTGTATGGATGTTGTGCAGAATGTCTGAAAAAAAGAGGTATGATGGTGGACTGGCTCATGAGGTTATTTAATGTTTGTTTAAGAGAGGGTAGAGTGCCAGAGGACTAGAGAAGCTTAGGCACCTTAACTTACACTTTCTGGAAAGATGCAGAGTGCGGGGTGATCTAATAGAAGTATTCAAGTGGATCAAAGGTTATAACAAGGGTGATGCAAATAAGGTCATCATAATAAAACAACAGGGCAGGAGTTTTTGTGTCATTTTGACAATTGGAAATAAACCCTCTGCTGGGATTCGAACCCCCGCCAGAGCAGAATGCTTCTTATAAAGCGAGGACTGTACTGCCTGTACTACCGTGACCCTTTGCTGAGGGCACTCGGGTAGAACGTGGTATGGCCTGTACTACCGTGACCCTTTGCCGAGGGCACTCAGGTAGAACGTGGTACCACGTTCTACCTGAGTGCCCTCGGCAAAGGGTCACGGTAGTACAGGCGGTACATACCACATTCTACCTGAGTGCCCTCGGCAAAGGGTCATGGTAGTACAGGCGGTACAGTCCTCGCTTTATAAGAAGCATTCCGCTCTGGCGGGGGTTGGAATCCCAGCAGATGAGTTTATTTCCAACAGGGCAGGACTCACAGTAATGGGCATAAACTGGATAAATTTAGATTTAAGAAGGAAATAGGCAAGAATTGGTTTACTAATAGGGTGGTCGATGAATGGAATAAACTTAGTAACCATGTAGTAAGCGCTGAAACGATCAGTTGTTTTAAAAAATGATTAGATAACTTTATGGATGGGGATGACAGGTGGTGATGGATACGGGGCTGCCTAGTGCAGGCCTTATGGTCTCTTGCAGTCTCCTTTATTCTTATGTTCTTATGTAGAGGAGTGCTTGTATGGTTCCACTTTACAAGGGAAAAAGGGACAAGTGTGAGTATAGTAGTTTTAGAGGGATCAGCTTGTTAAGTGTAGTTGGGAAGGCTTATGGGAGGGTCTTGAATGAGAGGATTAGGAGAGGAACAAAGGGAGTACGAGTAATTGGTGAGGAAAAGTGTGGGTTTAGGACAGGTAGGGGTTGTGTAGATCAGGTTTTTGTGGTAAGACAGATTTGTGAGAAAGCTATAGAAAAAAGTAAGGGTGTTTTTTGGGCTTTTATGGATCTGAAAAAGGCTTATGATAGGGTAGACAGGAAGGCACTGTGAGAGGTATTGCAGATATATGGGATAAGAGGAAAGCTGTTAAGAGCAGTCAAGAGTTTTTATGAGAGTAGTAGAGCATGTGTTAGATTCAGAAATAGAGAGAGTGAATGGTTTGAGGTAATGGTGGGACTTCATCAGGGATGTGTTATGTCACCCTGGCTATTCAATTTATACATGGATGGAGTGGTGCAAGAGGTAAATTCAAGGGTATTGGGTCAGGGACTGGAGATGGTTAAAGAAAATGGAGAAAAGTGGGAGATAAGCCAGTTGTTGTTTGCTGATGACACTGCTTGTAGCAGGATCAGAGGAAGGATTGAGGAAGTTAGTGAGATAGTTTGGGAAGGTGTGCAAAAGAAGGAAGTTGAAGATAAATGTGGGTGAATGTAAGGTGATGAGATGTACAAGGGAAGAAAGTGGCAGCAGACTGGAAGTGAGTATTGAGAGAGACTGTTGAGAATATTGGGATGGTTTGGACACATAGAAAGAATGAATGAAGAAAGATTAGTAAAAGAAGTGTGGAAGGCAGAGGTGGAAGGAGTGAACATGAGGGGATGACCTAGGATGAGATGGATGAATGGGGTAAGAGGGGCATTGAGAACGAGGGGAGTGTCTGTTGAAGAAGGACAGGAGAAGACAGAAGATAGGGGTGAATGGAGAATGGTTGTGTATGGAAGATACTGTGATGCATGAGGGGGAGTGGGTGGGTGAAGGGATATGTATGAGAAATAAACTGACGCAGCCCGAAGGGATTTCTCCCCGTCTTCTCGAATTAATGAAGCTGCCTTGCTGTGGATGTGCTGTGTCTTGCAACACTGCTTCTGACCCCGGGCAGTGGACAAGATGCAGGGATGATCCATCATCCAGGAGATGCCAAGATAAAAGGGAGGGAAGAGGGTAGAGGGGAGTGGAGCATGTAGGGGATGGGATGGAATGGGTGGGAATGATTTCTATGCCTTTTGTTTTTTGGCTACCTCTCATGTAAGGGGGAAGAAACCCTTTGGTATTTGTATATATGTATGTATGTTTTTTGGCTACCTCCTTTATAAGGGGGAAAAAGCCTTTGGTATATATATGTACTTGCAAGTAGTCCTGTGAAATGGGCATCTGAGAGAAATATCTCCCTGCCACCTGTTTTCAAAACTTGTCAATACCTTCATCTCCAACTGGAGGTGCAGTGTTACTGTTTCCAGACTGGACTAAAATTTCCATCAAGTTCGACTACTATTCTTTCTCAAGTCTTATATTGCAAACAGTATAAGCATCTTTATAATGACTGCATTATCTCCTACCATCTCTATTTCTCTTATTAACCTTTGTATAACAATTCTGGATACAAACTTTACCTGAGATGCTTAAAAGGTATATGCCTCTGATTCCTACATTAAAGCTTATTTTTTCCTTTACTGAGTATGAATTAAAAAAAAAAAAAATTAAATACATACTGGAAAAGTAAAAGCTAACAAACTGTTCTCTGTACAAAATTTGAGAGTATATTAAACATCTAAGAGGTGATGCATAACTTTTCAAAGAGAATGAGAAGATTTTCCTTTGAAACATCAATAGATGTACTAATAAAATGAAGAAACTAAGATAACTTTAGTGAAAGAAAACTGGGAATGAAACTGGATTGCACAATAAAATGCAAAAACAATATAAAGTGATATGGTCCTGTGAGACTGACATTTGAGAGTATCTCCCTGTTGCCCACCTTTAAAACATGTCAAGATCCTCACCTCCATCTGGGGGTGTAGCACTGAGGAACTGACACTTAGTCTTTAGACTAAGTCCAAGATCTCATTCAATTTTGACTATATTCCTCCATCATTTCACACAGGAAAAGCTGGCAACTAACAATTACTCCTCCCTTCCTACTACTACTACATGTCAATGCCATAGAACTGAGAATCATTGTCAGTTACTGTGGGGTTGCGAGTTTCCATTCAATGAAATTCAAGGCATTAATTATCATTACAGTAAGTCCTCATTATACGGTACATATGCGTTCCTGAAAACCTTACCGGAAATTGAAATTACCGTATACCGAACCCATTATAACATGTAATAATAGGATATGGCAGATGTACCTTCTCCCTGCTCTTTCCTCTTCAAAATATCTAGCAGATACCGTATCTGTTAATTTTTCTTATCATAAATAGAATCGAGGGTAGTAATTACCAAATACCGTAACTGTGAATTCACCAGATAAAGAATTACCGCATAAGGAGGACTCACTGTACTAGCAATATACAATGTACACATCTATGTATAAAACTTATTAGCTTCTTCAAGTAACTTATCAATATTATCATCATTTATTTCAACAAAGTGCTTTTGTTGACGACTGAAGTAATAAATATCACCTGTGTATATATCAAACCATAGTGCATGTATATATACACGCCCTCTAGATAATCCATCTCGCATAAAGTTGTAACTTGCAATATTTTGGAGTTGTTGAAGTGTGTTAACTTGTGAAAGTTTATCTTCTTCACAAAACTTGTTTTCAGGATCAATGTATGCAACAAATCTTCTCATTGGTGTTTCTCCCTAAAAAAAAGAGAGGTTTTAAAAAGCTTCACTACAATTCATATACACTTAGTTATCTCCCTATTTTCTGGAATTTTAGGTTTAAAACTTGTTTTGGAGAGGCATTTGTTAATGATGTTGCACTGCTGTTTTGATTATAGAATTTTCTCTTGAACTATACTGACTACTTCATGGTTTTTCATTGTATCCCACATTTGTTTGCTTTCCCAACTACATTTTTTTCTATCTTTCCTATTTTCTTTCTTTTTGTTGTTTATTTGTTTTGCAGCGTCTTTACTTAGTTGTTGAAGACTTTGTTTTCTTCTTCTGTAGGGGGCATGGAGGGAAGGTTGCCATGTAAATGAAGCAGCTGACCTTCTGGGCCCTCACATGAGTGTAGGGGGGTGCATATGCCCTGGAGCAGCACATTTGGGGGGGGGGGCAGCAATTCTAGTCTGGACATGCCACTCATAAGGCTGATAAAATAATTCTAATGAAAAAAATGTCAAAGAAGCCCTGAACATTTTACTCTAATCACTGAGATCTTTGTCCCGGGGTGGCACTTCAGCATATATGGGCTCTGCTGGCCTTGCTGTGGGTGTGCTGTGTCTAGCTGCATTGCTTCTGACTCAGGCAGTGGGCAGCTACAAAAAGCTAAGATAAAAGGGAAATGGGTGACAAATAGAATGGGATGGGTGGGGGTGGGTGCATGCCTTGACTGGCTACCTCCCTTCTAGGGGTGAAGAAGCATTTTGGCTGTTATAATATTTTATCATTGGACTTTTTCATACTCAGCTGTTTGTTTGCCTGCATGTCATAATCTGTAAACTATTGACAAAACTGTCTGACTACATCGTCATAGTCTGTTTGGAACCAGTTGGAATTGAATTGAATTTATGAAGTTTGTGGCTATTTGCCACGTGCCGGAGCCAAAGGCCATTCAGTGCATTTATGTCAACCAGTTATCTATACATTAAAATACTAATATACAATCTATTTTAGTTATAAAATCATAAAAGTTATTCTATATATTTAAAATTTGTAGATGCTATTTTTCACATTCATAACAAGTAAGGTTTACTTCTCTACTCATCTACAACAAACAGAAGTATATCCTAATCATTCACAACAAACATAAACTATATAATTAAATATCATAAAATAAATTCGTCTCTTTTACAAATTTGCAAACCTTTCCTACAGGGGCATCCATTCCTAAAATACTTGTTAGGGGTTTATTGGCTCAAGTGAATTTTCTTCTTTGATCAGAATAGAGAGGACATTTGGTAAGTATATGCCTCACTGTGATGTTAATATTACCATTGGAGCACTGGGGGACCTGTCTCTCTGCTCCACTAGTTAGGAGGTACTTGTGGGTTAGGTGTGTGTGCCCTATACGTAGGCATGTTAAAACTATGCTGGACCTTCTGTCCATCCCTGTATAGGTCCAGGGGCTGACAGAAGGTCTGATTGACTTTAGTTTAAAATTATTGTTCGTGTTGGACCATTGATCCTGCCACCTGATCCTACAGTATGATCTAATAAAAAAATTTAGGTCTTCACAGGGAACCTTTAAAGAGCGGGAACCCGGGGTGGAAGCTGCCTGTTTGGGAGCTGTATCAGCTTGCTCATTTCCACGAATTCCCACGTGTGAAGGAACCCAGCAGAACTTTATGTCAACTTGTTTTCGAGAGTGCAGGAGGACCAGCCAATTTTGCACCTCTTGGATAAGTTGATTAGAGGGTATCAATCCTTGTAGCGCTGTCAATGCACTTTGGGAATCACAATGAATAATATATGAATCCTCATTTCTGCTTGTGTTAAAAATAAATTTTAGACAGCTATAGATAGCATAAATTTCTGCATTAAAAATTGAGAATTGATTGGGAAGGCTCTTTTTAATTATTTTTTCTCCAAGGATGATAGCACATCCAGTTCCAGTAGCCGTTTTTGACCCATCAGTGTATACAGCAATCGAGTTGTTGTGTTCAGAAATATGGGCTAAGAAGTTACTTTTCAGTTGAGCACTTGAGTTGATCTTTTTGCTTTCTTTCATTTGGCAAATGTTTATAGGTGGCCTACACCATGGAGGGTATTTTGCAAAAGTGATTTCCATAACTAGAGGAGGAATAAGGCCTACCTCTCTTGTACTATTGTTTAATCTTACTTCAAGGGGCTTAGGCAAAGTAGGTTTAGTGGGTGCTCTGTTGAAAGGTTGTTTTATATACTTGTAGTTTGGATTAGAATGTGTAGTTAGTGCTCTTGACATATATCTGAGACCCTGTTCTTCCCTTCGAATGGAAAGAGGGGGAAAACCAGAGTCCACATAAAGACTTTTAACAGGAGAAGTCTTAAAAGCTCCAGTACAAATACGTAGCGCCATGTTGTGTACTACATCCAGTTTTTTCAATAGTGTCTTACATCTGAGGCATAAACCTGAGAGCCATAATCAATCTTACTTAGGCATATGGCTTGATATAATCATAATAGTGTAGTACGGTCAGCTCCAAAATTCATGCCACAAACAACTTTAAGAATGTTACATCGTTGTTTGACATTAACTGCTGTCTCATTTATATGGTCAGCAAAAGTTAATTTTTTGTCAAAAACAATTCCTAAATATTTAACTTTGTCTTCATATATTATAATTGAGTCTTCTAAAAATAATGTTGGGATTACTTCCCTTTTTTGTGTTCTACAAAAGCGTATAGCTTTAGTTTTTTCGGTAGAGAATTTAAATCCTTTATTATTTGCCCATTTAGTAGCAGCATTAATTGCATTCTGAATTTTGATACAGGCTTCAACTGCAATAGATTTACTACATATAAAGACAATGTCATCTGCGAATGCTTGGCCAATTACTCCGACAGGGAGTTGTTCAAGTAATCCATTAATGGCAACACTAAAGAAGGTTGGGCTAAGGACACTTCCTTGTGGAATACCTTCTTCCTGTAGATATTCTGATGATAGGGTAGAGCCTATTCGCACTTTTTTTTTTTTATAAAAAATCTTTGGCAAAGTTAAACATATTGCCACCGATATTCCAATCTGCTAGCCGTTTTAAAATACCGGCTCTCCAGGTAGTGTCAAAAGCTTTTTCCAAATTGAAGAACACTGCAATGGTCTGATTTCGGATTGCAAAAGCATTTTATATCTCACGTGTGAGATATAATAGGGGATCCAAAGTACTTCTGTTTTTGCGGAAGCCATATTGCCTCTCTGATAATAAATTCTTTGATTCTAGGAGCCACACCAAACGAATATTCACCATTCGTTCATAGATCTTAAAAATACAGCTGGTAAGAGCTATAGGCCTGTAACTTTTGGGATCACTAGGGTCTTTTCCAGGTTTCAAAAATGGAGCTATAACAGAGTTCCTGAACACCAAAATTCATTAAAAACATCAATAAAGAATTTTTTAGACTCCTGAGGTAGATGGGAAATCATTGCATATGTGATATCATCTTCTCCAGGTGCTGTTGGTGAAGATAAAGATAAGGCATGTTCAAATTCGAGGATGTTAAATGGAGTGTTATATGCCTCAGCATTAGTGCAAGCAGGCAGAGTAACTACTGTTGTGTTCCTTATACTGTGGAATTCAGGGGAGTAGTGACTGGCACTTGAGATATTTGAGTAGTGCTGTGCAAATGCCTCTGCCACTTCTCTTGTATCTGATATAACAACTAAGTTGATTTTTAGAATGGGCAGGGGGGAGGGGGAAAATTTCCCTGATAGTTTGCGTATTCTGTCCCAAACTAAAATAAGTGGGGAATTATACTTTAATTCTGATATGTATCTTATGAACGTCTCTCTCCTTGCTTCTTTGAAAATTTGCTTTTGTTTAAGCAAGGTTTCTCTTGTATATCAACCTGTTTATCAGGATTGGACGTCTTCGATAACGTTTGTAACAGGCTCTAGTAATTTTTCTGCTCAAGGCACAATTACTATTCCACCATGGTATCAGTGGACGTCGAGGTTTCCCTGTTGTTTTGGGAATTGATAGCATAGCTCCTCCAGTCATTATACTAGTTGGATATTCGTATGCAGCTGAAGGACTAGGGAAATCATTAGCTTTACAAGTGACTTTGGTGGATCTTTCATAGTGCTGCCAATTTGCTTCCTTTGTCTTCCATTTGGGCAAACATGGGGAGGGTATATTTTGGACATACTTAAGATATATGGGAAAGTGGTCACTTCCATAGGGATTATCATCCACTGACCACTGATAATCTAATCTTAAAGATGATGAGCATATTGTAAGATCAATTGCAGAATTGGAGTTTTGGAGTTGTGGACTACATCAAACCTTATGGGGGAACCATCGTTCATTAAAACTATATCATTATAGTCTAGTAGTTCTTCGATTAAAAGTCCACGATGGTCGCATCTATTTTCTCCCCATAATGTATGCTTTGCATTAAAATCCCCCATTAAAATGAAAGATTGAGGTAGTTGGTTTAAAAGTGATTGTAAATCGTTAACTTCTAATTGCCTTGGATTACCATCTCTGTCCACTAATCGATGGATTTGTGTTGTACAAGGTTGTAGTATCGTGTTTAATTGTACAGCTTTTTGTGGTAATGACTTGGTCAAAATAATACTTGTGCCACCATGAGCACGTTCACCTACAGGAGGTGGAGATTTGTAGAATGTAAAGTTGTGTCCACAGTTGGGTATAACATTGCCCAGTTTAGTTTCTTGTAGACAAATGGCGGCTAAATTATGTTCTTTAAAAAGAACCCGGATCTGTTCTCTATTTGAATGGAAACCTCGCATGTTCCATTGACATAGGGCCATTATTTGTTATTGGATGGTTTTTTATTTGGTTTTCCAGGTATGGAATGGTTTGTTTTGGGAAGATTCGGTTTATGTTTTGTAGAGGAATATGATAGGTTCTCGAGAGTTCTGCTATTTCCTTTCTTTGGTGTCCTACCATGATGTGAAGATTTAGTTGATGGTGAGGGAGTACGGGGTTTCTTTTGTCTTTGAGGCTCCATCTCCACATCTTGCACCTGAGCTGTATGAGTTGCTTTGATCAAGGTGTCATTCTGGGAGTTATCCAGATCAGGTGGTAAAGCTGTCTGAGAGGTCTTTCGTGAGGCCTGAGAAGTTCCCTGGAGAGGGGTTTTGGTCAAGGGGTTATGCTGGGAATTACCCAGATCAGGCGGCAAAGCTGCCTGGGAGGTCTTTAGTGAGGCCTGAGAAGTTCCCTGGAGAGGGGTTTTGATCAAGGGGTCATTCTGGGAATTACCCAGATCAGGCAGTATAGCTGCCTGAGAGGCCTTTGGAGTCCCCTGGAGAGGGGACGAAGGAGCTTTCCGAGATGAAGTATGAGAAGTTGAATGCACTTCAAGCTCAGAGGGGGGGGGAGGCTGAAGTTTTGGATTGGGATTGGATTTTATAGGTTGATTCTTAATTGAATTTCCATTTTTTAGAACATCACTATATTGAGGTCTACTGAACAGAAGTCTTTTTGCCTGGCCAATGCTTAGATGTTCTGCTTGAGCTTTCTCTATAGCTGCTTTTTCCTTTTTAAATGACTCACATTCTTTATATCTAGCACTATGATTTCCCTTACAATTTATACATAAAGTAGGATTAGAACAATCATCTTCATGTTTTTGTAATGAACAGGTTGCACATAGCTGATCTTTTGTGCATACCTTTGATGAGTGACCATAGGCAAAACACTTGAAGCATTGTAGTGGTCTATGCTTAAAAGTTCTGACATGAAATCTTTCTCTGTCAATGTATATATATTCTGGAATTTGATCATTTTTAAATGTAAAAATAATCATTTTTGACTTTGGTACCTTGAAAAATTTCCAAATTTTATCATCACACATTTCAAGTAGTTCCTCATCAGACAGGTCATATAAATCTCGACTGAAAACTACTCCCTTGGCATAACTAAAATTATGGTGTGGTTTGACCTCTTTTATCATATCTGTGTTTTTAAGTTTAGAAATCATGTGCCCTTGTCTATAAGACCTTGTAGAAACCAAAAATCTGTTCTTTCCGAACCTGGTAATATCATAGTTGTTAATTGTTCCTACCATTGATCTCAAATGTTTTTTGAAATGGAAGATATTACAAAATTCTGAATTTGTTGAAACAATTAGCCACCTGGCAGGTAGAGGTGTCCTCTCAGCACTTCTTTCTGTTGTTTCCTCATTAACTCTATCTGGATAAAATAAGTCCACATTAATATTGTGGGGAAATTTTTGAATTAAACTGCATTTTAAGCTCTCCGAAGATGTATGCTTAAAAGCATTAACGGCATCCTTATGAAAAGCAAATTCTATCCATATTCTCCAAGATTCAAAATTTCTAGTTTCACAATACTTTATAACTTTAATTTCTCCGAACTTTCCAAACATCTCCAAAAATTTGGAACAATTCAAGTCTGAGGGGAGAGAATTAATATAAAGAATTCTCTCGTCTCCATTTGGTACAGTACATGGCAGGTTATCTTCGGGTTTTTTAGGAGCTCCTACTCCTGGGGTGGCAATATTAGTAGAGGGATCGGGGGGTTTAGGAGGAGGATCAGGTAGTGGTGGGGGTTTAGAATGTGTAGCGTCAACAGCCGCCATGATTGTATATATTTATAAGCCACACCATATATTGAGAAGGAAGGATCAGTACATAGAAGATACTGCAGTTGCCTGATGCCTCAAGCAATAAAAGAAAAGTCTCTGCAGAGTCGGGAAGTTCCAGAAACGACTATTTACACATGCAGGGTCTCGGAGGCGAGTTAGAGACTTTGTCAACCCGGAAGTTTGTCCTCTTTTGTTTTGTCCAATTTAGGATGGGTCCGGCGTAGTCACTCTGCATGTGTACTGGCTAGGGAGAAAGGAAGTCGGTAGCCTAGTACCTGCCTCGCAAACATACATTCCCCAGTCGGTGAGCTTTCGGCCCTCGCAGGGAGTAGTGACCTCGTGGTATAAATCCCCACTTGACTGGGTTCAGACATGTAGCTTGGGAGGCACCAAGATACTAGAACCTTCCTTAACAAGTATTAGAGAAAGATGGTGAAAAAGGAGAGTAGGGTAGCAATTATGAAGGATAGGGATAGGGGAGTTCACAAAGGAAAAGGGTGAGGGACCCCCTATCTATTCTTTTGGCTCAGTTTTCATCTGGTAGCTCGGGGCTGACCTCTCCAGTACGGTTGCACCTGGCTGGCACAGCTCAGCCTGTCCTTACTACACGCAAGCCCCCTACATCAAAGTACTGGGCCTCGGGGGGGGTGGAACCGGTTGGAGCAAGTCATGATGCTCTATGTAAATTAATTCCTTTCCTCTACTTATTCAACCATTGTGTAGATATTATATACTATGTCTTATATATTATGTTGTGTCTACCAATACTTACCTAGTTGTAGTCATATTTACCTAGTTGTATCATACAGGAAGGAAGCTATGCTCGTAGTGACTTGTCTTTGTATCTTTCAGCATCAAGTTTGTTCTTACATTCTTCAATAGTATTTGCACACACACTGTTGCCGTATCTAATTTATTCCAGATAGCCACCACTCTGTGTGGGAAGCTACTTTTTCAGATCTCTTCTATAATTATCCTTTTTGAGTTTCTTTTCATGTCCTCTTGTTTTTCTCTTGCAACACTTTAATAAATCATCTCTATCTAGGGCTTCCATTCCTTTCATGATTCAATAGTCAGTAGATCTCTCTCTCTCTTCTTTGTTCCAGAGTTGGTAGTTCCAATTTGGACAATCTTTGTTCATATGTCAATTTGGAGAGTGTTGGTGCCATCTTTGTCATTGCTCTTTGTATCTTTTTTTTTTTATTTCTTTATATTCACTTTAGTACTGGGTGCCCATAGTGTTGCTGCATACTCCAATTTTGGTCTTATCAATGTAACTAATATTTTATTGACCATTTCCTCATCCAAATAGTCAAAAGCCACTTTCATCGACCATAGTAGGTTGAAGGTTTCTCCGACTATTTTATTGATATATTTGTCTGGTGACATGTCTTTGCTGATGATAATTACTCCTAGGTCCCTTTCCGAGCTCACTTTCTTTACTTCTTCAATTCTATAATTCCTCGATATTCTATTCTTACTTTTTCCAAACTCCATTATACTACATTTCTTGATGTTAAAGTTCACTTCCCACTTTTGACTCCATTTCCAGATTTTCTCTAGGTCTATCTGTAGTGATTCATAATCTTCCTCTGTACTTACTTTCTTTAGTATTTTTGAGTTATCTGCGAATTAGTTCATATAACATTCCACGCTTTCATCCATGTCATTTATACATATGGCAAACATGATTGGAGCCAATACCAAACCTTGCAATACATCACTTATCATTTCTTCCCAGGTTGAGTATTTATCTCTAATTACTACCCTCATTTTTCTCCCAGTCAAGAAGTCTTCCATCCATTCCAATAATTTTTCTTTAATACCACCTATTGATTCCATATTTCTTATTAGTTTTTTGTGTGGTACTTTACCAAATGCTTTTTGTAGATCTAGCACAGTCCGCCCATCCATCCCTTTCTTGTATTATTTCTATTAGTCTCAAGTAGAAGCAAATCAAGTTTGTGGTACATGATCTTCCTTGTCTAAATCCAAATTGTTTTGGATTCAGTATATTTTTTTCTTCCAGATGTTTAACCTATCTATTTCGATAACTTTTTCACATACTTTTGCTATTGTGCTTGTAGGGGAGACCGGTCTGTAGTTAGTTGGATTTTCCTTGTTCCCTCCTTTATATATTGGTACAATATTTGCATTTTTCCAGTCCTGTGGTACCTTCCATTCTTTGAGTATTTATCTTGTATATTTTGTCTGTCAACTCATCTATGCATTCTTTTAATATCCAGTTTGCAATTCCATCTAGACTGTGTGAATTTCTGACATCATGGTTTTTTATTTGGTCTCTGATTTCTTTCTTTGTCACAGTTATTTATTTCTTTGGGGGGGATCTTTCTCTCTGTATTTCCTCACAGTTTTGTGAACTTTCAATTGTGAATACCGATTTGAAATGTTTGTTCATAATTTCAGCCATCTTTATATTCATAATTCCCTTGGCTCAGTCTTAATATTTCTTGTTTGTTTTATAGTTTATTATTTACATACCTGTAAAATAGTTTAGGTTGTTCCTTGCATTTCTTTATTATGTCTCTTTCATAGTTTATTTTTTCATCTGTGTATTTTTACATAATCATTTCTTAGTTTGATATATGTTTGCCACTTACTCATTTTTTTATCTTTTCTCCATCTTTTCCAATCTTTTTCTCTTCTATCTTTAGCCTCACTACATTTTTTGTTGTACCAGCACTTAATGTATACTCTTTCTTGCTTCTGTTTTGGTACATATTTGTTTATTCCCTTATTGTAAATTTCTTTTAGTATGTTCCATTTCTCTTCCATCTTTGTTTCTTCATTTAAGAAGTTTTCCCAATTTGCATTTCAAAATAATTTTTAGAGGTTCTCAAAATCCGTTTTGTTGTACATTAGTCGTCCTTTTCTATGTGAATACTGATTTGAAATGTTTGTTCATAATTTCAGCCATTTCTACATCTTTATATTCATAATTCCCTTGGCGCAGTCTTACTATTTCTTGTTTGTTTTTTAGTTTACTATTTATTTACCTGTAAAATAGTTTAGGTTGTTCCTTGCATTTTTCTATTATGTCCCATTCGTAGTTTCTTTTTTCATCTCTGTGTATTTTTACATAATCATTCCTTAGTTTGATATATGTTTGCCACTTATTTTTTTATCTTTTTTCCATCTTTTCCAATCTTTTTCTCTTCTATCTTTAGCCTCACTACATTTTTTGTTGTACTAGCACTTTATGTACAACTTTTCTTGCTTTTGTTTTGTTACATATTTGTTTATTCCCTCATTGTAAATTTCTTTTAGTATGTTCCACTTCTCTTCCATCTTTGTTTCTTCATTTAAGAAGTTTTCCCAATTTGTATTTAGAATTTTTTTTCCGAGTTTTTCAAAATCAGTTTTGTTGTACATTAGTCTTCCTTTTCTCTGTTTCTCATTTCTTCTCAATCTTTTTGCTCTCATAGCTCATACTCTATTAGCATGTGGTCACTCTTCCTGTTTGGGGATTTCTAATCAATTCCGTCCACAAGTTCAGGCTCTGATGTAAGTATTAACCACTTCCATATGGTGACGCCTACGTAGGCGGCATGAGGAGCAAGTGGGTACTCGATGATGCCGACGTTGCCATCTTGATTATATTTATTGTAGTCGTACCTACGTAATTTTGATTCTCTCTAAACTGGCTTCATCAATTTTCTATGGTTATCAAAATACACAGGTGAAAGAGAACGAACAATTGAGCACTGACTTTATTTTTTATAATGCAATTATGACGCAACATCGCACGTCGGGCAGCTAATGCTGCCAGACGTGCGATGAGCGCCGGAGCGAAGAGGTTAAATCTAGTCTAAACAGTTCCTCATTGTTTCTGTATCTGGTATTTTCCTTTACCCATTGAGTCAGTGTATTCAATGGTCATATCCAGTAGTATGTTTCCCCAGAGGTCTTCTCCACCCTTCACTGTCATTTCTTCCCAACATTTCACCCATAATTACTATATTTTTTCCTTTCAGTAAATCAGTTAGTTCATTCTTGATCTTCCAACAGTTTGGAATCTGTGTTTTGGAGGGTACATACATTACTACAAATTTCTACTTTTCATGTCACTGTTTTCATCTTTTATCATAATCAATTCCACATTGTTTTTTCCTTCTGTTATCCTGGTCACATTTTAGCCTTTCTTAATAAAAAATATTACTCCCATTACTCCCCTACCCTATTTTTCTTTTCTATTTTTCATCCAATGGTAGTGATCTTTTCCCAGTGTTTGGTGGTATAGGATCTTTTAATTTCTATTCTACAATCCCCATTACATCCATAGTGTCTAATGCCAGAGAGTCAATTCATTCAGTCCTGAAATCATACCATCTATGTTGGTATAAGCTATCTTTAATTTTTTCCTTTTTCATCCTTTTCTGTCTATTACATTCCTTTTCTTTTGCTAAACCATTTTCTCAGCCTCAGGTCCAGCACACTCCAAAAAAAAAAATTATTCTTTTCAGTCTCCATTCTTTTTTCATTTTTTCATTGCTAAGTTCCTTTTCTTTCTCTTTTTCTTCATCACTCATTTCTTTTTTTCATCCATACATTTTGTAATGTTCACTATTTACTAGCTTTGTTGTTTTAGATAGTATTTCTGCTATCATTTGAGACCTAAGTTTTATTTTTAATGGCCTATATTGTTTTTCTTTAGAGTATTTTTCCATTTTATGCATTTCATTATTTTCTTTGCCCATATCCTGTCCCTCTTCTTGAATTTCCTTCAGAATTGCTTTAGCAATCTCTATTTCTCTGTGATATCTAGGTACATCATGTTTCTCTTTAATACCATAAACTACAATGCACCTTTTTTTTTATCCACTATGTCCAAGACGGAGAGGGGGGGGGTCGCCGATTTAATGAAGCGGCCTTGCTGTGGATGTGCTATGTCTTGCAACACTGCTTCTGACCCAGGGCAGTGGACAAGGTGCAGGGATGACCCGTCATCCAAGAGGTGTTAAGATAAGAGGGAGGGTGGAGGGGTGTGGAGTGTATTCAGGGATGGAATGGGTGGGAGTGATTTTATGCCTTTTCCTTTTTGGCTACCTCCCTTGTAAGGGGGAAAAAGCCTTGGTATATGTATGAATGTATGTATGTCCAAGACCAAATTTCCTTTTTCCTTAACCCCTTCCATACGGTGCCGCACACGTAGGCGTCATGAGGAGCAAGTGGATTCGCGACGCTGCCATATCGGCGTCTTGATTATATTTATTGTAGTCGCCCCTGTGTTTTTACATTCTCCCTAATCTGCTCTTAATCCCATTCTCTGTGGTTTTCAAAATTCACGGGTGAAAGAGAGAACGATCGATATAAGCCGTGACTATATTTTATGATGCGAGTATCATTACAACACATCGTACAGCTGGCATTGGCTGCTGCCCGCGAGATTTAAGTCCCGTAGTGAAGTGGTTAATTACTTTGATTACCATTTCTTTGTCATTTTCCTTCACTTGTTGCTCTACTATTTCTTTGAAAGATAATTTTTTTATTTTCTTGGTCCACTTTCCATTGTTTTTTTATTTCTTGGTGATCAGTCTCTTTGATCGTCTCTTCCACTTTCTCAGTCACTGCCTGTATTTGCTCCTTCACTTCTTTTTTAAGGCCTCGTTCTTGTTTATATCCTCATTTTTCATTCTTTCATTCTCTCCCCTGATCATATTCAGTTCTTTTTTCAGTTCATCAGGGTCCTGTTGGTCTCTTCATTAGCTTTTTTTAGTTGAGCTATTTCTTTGTACATCACCCTGTGCTCACTTTTCAATTCAATCATTTCATCTAACAAATCATTAATCTCCCTGTTTTTCAAAATATTTTTGTACCTAAGCTCTCTATCCATTTCTACCACTCTCCCCAAAATTCCATCATCCCTTGCAAAACCAGAGAAAGTGTAGTTTTCAAACCTTTGGTGTGATATCAGGGTTTTATTCACACATGTTCGTTTGGAAATTATCCCCAGTGGCAATTCCATCCTACTTATGTCCAGACATCTCTTTGCCAGTTCATTTTTCCTTAATTCACTATTGTTTTGCAATGGGGGGACGGAGAAGGGGGGGTCGCCGATTTAATGAAGCGGCCTTGCTGTGGATGTGCTGTGTCTAGCGACACTGCTTCTGACCCAGGGCAGTGGACAAGGTGCAGGGATGACCCGTCATTCAGGAGGTGCTAAGATAAGAGGGAGGGTGGAGGGGTGTGGAGTGTATTCAGGGATGGAATGGGTGGGAATGATTTTATGCCTTTTTCTTTTTGGCTACCCCCCTTGTAAGGGGGAAAAAGCCTTGGTATATGTATGTATGTACTATTGTTTTCTTCCATTTTTAAGTAATCAGCACTAAATTGTAAAAAGATTATTCCATTTCCATCACTCGAGATTCACAACTCCTTTACCATTTGTAAACAACTAGTGCCGTTCCAAAATTTTCTAGCGACAAAGTGCTGCCCTAGCACTGCAGAGCTCTTTCCAGACATTCAACTCCAACCGCTGTATGTGTGTTTGTTGGTGATGAGTTCTGTATGTTTAATAAATGATATGTCGAAAATATTGTATAAACTGTAGCATTTTCTGACCTCACTTATATTGTTATATAGGTTACATTCTGTAATATATTTTCAGGTCTGTTTGTGTTGGAGTTGAATAAAGCTTGAGAGCAGCAGTCAAATCTCTTATTGTTATTTCAATTTATTCAACTCCATAATGGAAAAACTACTAAGGCCAGCCCATCTGGATTTGAATTTCAGCTCCTCTATTGCTGCGCAGGAGTGGAAACACTGGTACAAGTCTTTCTCTAACTTTATACAAGAGTGTGGAGAAAATGGACCTGGCAAGCTGTGAACTGCATTAGTCATAATGTTTATGAGTATATCGAAGAGTAGACCAATTATGATTCTGCCGTTTCTGTTTTGCTAAAGTTGTATGTAAAGACAGCTAATGAAATATTCGCTAGTAACTTGTCAACAGAAGTCTGATGAATCTTTACAAAGGATTACAAAGGGGGAGCATGCCGACAGGAGACCTTTTGATCCATATCTAGGTCGGATGCGAAAAAAAAATCATAATAATAAAACAATAAATAAAAACTATAATAATGTAAATAACAAATAAAATACATAAATAAATGCATAGGTATAGTTAAATAATAAACAAACAGGTAAATAGTAAATAATAATAAATTGACAAATAACTAATAATAAATGAAAATCAGACAGACAAATGATAACAAAACAAAAACAAATAATATAAGGTAAATTATAATCATTACAGCATCTTACTTAGGTATTTATCTAACTGATTCTTAAAGCTTCGAACTGAACTACATTGCACTACCTGTGCAGGAAGTTTATTCCATTCATTTACTACACGGTTGGCAAAGTTGTTTCTACCTACTTCTAAATTGAATCTATTTCCGGATAGTTTGAGACCATTGTTTCTTGTCTGATTCTCATTCAGTGTGAAAATTTGGTCACTTTTGATGTAGTCAATTCCCTTTAAAATCTTAAAGACCTGTATCAAGTCACCTCTGAGTCCACGCTTTTTTAGGGAAAACAGATTCATGTGTTTTAGTCGATTTTTGTATGATTTATTTTTTATATTTGGAATCAGTTTTGTGGCTCGCCGTTGTACTTTTTCCAGTCTGTCAATGTCTTTAATGAGATTCGGTGACCATACAGAAACAGCATATTCCAAATGTGGACGAACAAACGATTTATATAGCTTGTTAATGAGTGATGGACTTTTGAAATCAAAAGATCGCGCAATCAGTCCCAGAATCTTATTTGCTTTCTCAGAGGCTGAAATACACTGCTTGGATGATTTGAGGTCATTACTGATAATTACGCCGAGATCTTTTTCACTATCCACTTTTGTTAACGAATTACCAAATAACTTGTAATCGTACTTACTGTTATTTTTACCTATGTGCATTACCTTGCATTTACTTGTGTTAAATTTCATTAGCCACTTTTCAGACCATTGCTGTAATTTATCTAAATCTTCTTGAATATCTAATTGGTTTGAGTGATCATTTGCCACTCCGCACAGTTTTGTATCATCAGCAAATTTGGAAACAGTAGATTTTAGTCCATGGTCTATATCATTTATATATACTATGAATAGAAGTGGCCCAAGAACGGAACCCTGAGGAACTCCACTTGCAACACTTTTCCATCCAGAAGTTTTTCCATTTAAAACAACTCTCTGTTTTTGACCATTCAACCAATTACTAGTCCAACCTAATAGGCTACCACTTATTCCATGCAAAGCTAATTTAGTAAGTAGTCTTTCGTGTGGGACGGTATCAAAAGCTTTTGCAAAGTCTAGATATATTAAATCTATATTGTTTCTTTTGTCATAATTCGAGATAACTGTGTTGTAGAATTCGAGTAAGTTAGTAACGCAAGAACGTTTCCGTCTGAAACCATGCTGGCTATCATTTATCAATCGGTTACTTTCTAAATGATGTTCGATAGCATCTCTGATGATAGTTTCCATTATTTTTCCTATGATTGAAGTCAAACTTATAGGCCTATAGTTATTTGGTTTCTTTTTGTCACCTTTTTTGAATATGGGAGTAACGTTAGCTAGCTTCCATTCTCTTGGGACATCTCCGGATATGATGGATTTCTTGAAAATAATTTCTAATGGAACAACAATCTCATTTTTCATTTCCTTTAAGATTCTTGGATGCCAACCGTCAGGCCCTGGTGTTTTATTAACTTTGAGTTTGTCTATACACCTTTTAATTTTTTCTTTTGTTATATTTACCGTAGTAAGTTTACCCCAGACTTTTCACAGGTTTCAGTTTGGAATTCACTTTGAGGTGTTTCGTTTACGAATACCGAGCTAAAATAATTGTTTAAGATATTACACAATCCTTCATTTGAATATTCAAGTTGACCGTCAGCAGATAATAGTGGACCAATGTGATTCCTAACAACCTTTTTATCTCTAATGTAACTATAGAATTCTTTGGGATTCTCTTTGGATTTATCAGCGATGTTCATTTCGTACTGTCGTTTTCTTTTCCTTATTGTCTTTTTTAAATCTCTCTGTATTGATACATAATTTTAATATTAAGTAGATGCACCCGAGCACTTATATTTCTTATAAGCCTGTCTCTTTTTAGCAATACTTTTTTCAGTTTCTTTGTCGAGCCACTTTGGGCGAGCCTGATTTGGGGGACGTCTGTCTTTAAAAGGAATGTAAGTTTGAATCATCTTAGTGAGCGTATTTTAAAAATATTTCCCACATCTGATCTACAGGTCTTTCGTTTAATTTTGCCTCCCAATCTGTAAGCTGAAGCTCCTGACGTAGTCCTATGAACTGAGCTTTACTGAAATCGGGTATTTTAGAAACACAAGTATCTATTCTAAAATTGTTTAGGAGTTTGAATCTAACTAAGTTGTGATCGCTATTTGCAACAGATTCACCGACTTGTACATCAGTTACCATGCTTTCGCGGCTAGTGATCAAAAGATCGAGTAAGTTTCCATATCTTGTGGGCTCTTTTACATGCTGAATTAAGTAATTGTCACCAAGAAAATCAATCAAGCGACTACCTATATGGCCATGTTCAAGGGTCATCCAATCAATGTCAGTAAAATTGAAATCACCCATTATCAATAAATCCCGGTTGCAGAAACTAGACAGTTCTTGAAATAACAGTTGGTCGTCTGCTAATGATAATGTCTTTGGCCTATATATTACACCTATATTCATTTTTTTTCCATTTGTTTGGCTTAACTCAACCCACAAACTATCATATGCATCCTGTTTCACTTTCTCTAAAACACAAGCATGAACATTGTTTTTAACGTACAATAGAACACCCCCACCTTTCTTGTGGTTTCTATCCTGATGAAAGTGTTCAAATCCCGCAATATTAAATTCAGCTTCGAACTCTGTACCATTTAACCATGTCTCAGTTATTCCTATCATATCGGGATTTTCGCTTTTGACATACGCCTGTATTTCTTGAAATTTGTTCCTAATACTACGAGCATTAAAGTACATGA
>NC_134807.1:47697916-47700416 GCF_046742065.1 Oratosquilla oratoria
AAGTCGTATATACTACTAAATTAAAATTAATTTATTCACCCTATCCAACTATAATTCACTATACAACATACTCGTAAAGGTGCATCCTAGAACATGTTTAAGAAATTTGTGACAATAATGGCGGTATATGTAAATTAAAAATCTAATCAAGATAAGTAAACAAAGGTCCCTCTCTCTATCTGTATGTGTGTGTGTGTGTGTGTGTGTGTGTGTGTGTGCGCGCGCGCACGCTCATGTGAATCGACTGAGGAAGACGTGCGGGTTGAAACATGGGTGGTGCGTGGGCGTAGGCGTGGCTGAGTTTAAGGGTGTGCGAGACAGAACGGGATAGGGCGAGGTATCTGGCTCTCGGGAAAGGGAACATTCGGAGGAGGGAGGGGGGGCAGTTCAGCCGGACAAGCAGAGAAGTGGAAAGGGTCCTGCTGGCAGCACGGTCACTACACCCTTACGGGTAACGCGAACTGAAAGGGAGTTAGGAAAGAATTCAGGTTTTCATGGAACAGGGTTGATAAATTGAACAAGGTGACTATGTTTACAATAAACAATGTTTTAAAATTAATGGTGCTATTGGCCTACATTCAGATCCCCTCTGTAGAACACCATCTCTTTTACAAATCTAATTTTCTCTCCCTCGCTGAAACTAATTTTGTCTGGGTATACAGATCAACCTGTATGATTTCTTCTATACCTTCATATTATTTTACGATCCAAGGCTAAACGTCGTGCATACTCGTATGTGTTCAGTGATCTTACTGTCTTCAGTGCACCTGAATCTTCTATTTTTGGACATCTGGCTCAAATTGAATTTCCACTAAACAGTACTGTATATCTCTCAGTTAACTCCAGATTCTTATCAAGATTGCCTAACTTCTTATGTTGTACAATCTTCTTTTGTATCCTTGTATTTTTTGTTTCATTCAACTAGAATGAACCTCGTTGCCTACGTTGCTAAGCGTCGGGCTGATACAATAACAAGTGTCTATAGAGTTTGACACTGCTATCTATGAGTATATGACTTAACCACCGTAATCGTCGATGCTGCCGCTCTCCACCGCCATCAGTTCGAAACGAGTGCACATTTACTTTATCCCGAAATGAGAACTGAATACGCGAATATTCCAACATTTCGTTCTCATGACTACTCTTCTCATGTCTCCACTACAACTTCCATCCAGGGCCTTCAGTGTATTGGGCTATTTAAGTGCAAAAGCTAAGCGAAAGCTCGGGGTTGGACGCAGCTGAGGAAGGGCGCACGGAGGTCGCCATTTACTACCTCGGGATTCCATGGATTAGACTTTCATCACGGCTCGAGAGGCAGCTCAAGCACAAAAGCCCACTCGCGTTAAACTACCAGGAGTTTCTGTGTCCAGTTCTACATGCTCATCCACAATATCACTTTAATATTTCCCACGCATTTCTGAACAAATAAATTTATAACAAAGTGAAAACATGAAACCTTCATCAGATTTCAGGAAACGTCACCATGAGCATGTTGCAGCATCGTATGCAACATTCCATCAACCTTCCTCGTTTCGAATTTCCTTTGTCATTACCATTCGTCTTTAATAAAGCTGTAACAATTCCATCATCTCTTACCAAACCACACTGTCTCTCTGTCTTCGGCTCTCGATATCTTCAAGTACTCTGGTGCACTATACCGTTTTTATTTTCTTTCTTTCTTTCTTTCTTTCTTTCTTCGACTCCATTATCCTTTACCTGCACACTGGGTCGAATTTTTTAGTTATCCTTAAGGAGCTTCTTTGGCGTAAAGGATTAATCCCGGAGAAATTAGAAACTAACTCTTTTTGAAGGATATATTTTGATGTGATGTTGCACGACCCGAGTCCGTGACCTTATTCGACTGACTCAGAACTAAACCTCTATATGGACCGCTCAACTCCCTCACTCACTACTATACATAACTTTAACGTTAGTTCTGGTTTCCGCCAATCGATTTAATTCAGCCGAAAAAGTCCCCAAACTGTGAAGCAACAGAGGACACACAGGTTCCGGCCGTTGAGGGCACACTTCGTGGTTCTCACAAACCGGCCAGCCACCGAAAGCACCTTTTTTCTAAGCTATTAATTCCTTCCTGCGCATTACGGGTATTCCACAGATGGGTCCCCTACGCAGCAAAAGGATTAGAACTGCCTTATGAGTCAGTTTCAACTTTGACGACCCTTACAAGGAACCCTGACTTGGAAGACCAGTTTTGTCCACGTGTTTTATCGCTTTATTTACATCTACTAGCAAATGATTATATGTAATTGAGTGGACGGACTCCCTCCTGAAGCTGGTTTTCATAGATCGCGACCCCATTTCGAACCTGAGTGCTCTTCACCTGCACCAAATCGCCAGCCCTTTGAGTGCCCTTTGAGTGAGCAAAGTCTATAAATTTCGTCACTGTGCTGAAACAATTAAAACTACATCATGCATGGTCCTCCACACACACCTCTATTCTTGGACACGCCCCCTTCGTCTTACCACAACTTTCCCTCAC
>NC_134807.1:47705416-47725416 GCF_046742065.1 Oratosquilla oratoria
TGAAAAGAATGAGTGAAGAAAGACTAGAAAAAGAGGTGTGCAAGGCAGAGGTGGAAGGTGTCGACCTAGGATGAGATGGATGGATGTGGTAAAAGGGGCATTGGGAAAGAGGGGAATGTCGGTTGGGGAAGGACAGGAGAGGGCAGAAGATAAGGGTGAATGGAGAATGGTTGTGTATGGATGATACTGTGATACATGAGGTGGAGTGGGTGGGGGATGGGGGGTGAGGGAATATGTGTGAGAAATAAAGTGACGCAGCCCGAAGGGATTTCTCCCCGTCTTCTCTTTTTCTGTATGATATGCTGTGTCTTGCGACACTGGTTCTGTGCTTCTGACCCAAGGCATTGAGCGAGATGCAGGAATGACCCGTCACCCAGGAGGTGCCAAGACAAAAGGGAGGGAAGAGGGTGGAAGAGAGTGGAGTATACTAGGGATGGAATGGGTGGCAGTGGTTTTTATGCCTTTGTTTTTTAGCTACCCCCCGTGTAAGGAAGAAAAAGCCTTTGGTATATATATATATGTATGTATGTATGTATCATCATCATCAGTATTATTGTTATTGTTATTGTTATTATTATTATTATTATTATTATTACTATTATTATCATTATTATTATTATTATTATTATTATTATTATTATTATTATTATTATTATTATTATTATTATTATTATTATTATTATTATTATTATTATTATAAAGGATTACAAAGGCGGAGCATGCCGACAGGAGACCTTTTGATCCATATCTAGGTCGGATGCAAAAAAAAAAAAAAAAAAAAAAAAAATCATATTAATAATAAATTAAAACTATAACAATGTAAATAACAATTAAAATACATAAATAAATGCATTGGTGTAGTTGAATAACAAACAAACAGGTAAATAGTAAATGATAATAAATTGACATATAACTAATAATAAATGAAAATCAGACAGACAAATTATAACAAAACAAAAACAAATAATATAACATAAATTATAATAATTACAGCATCTTACTTAGGTATTTATCTAAATGATTCTTAAAGCTTCGAACTGAACTACATTGCACTACCTGTGCAGGAAGTTTATTCCATTCATTAACTACACGGTTGGCAAAGTTGTTTCTACCTACTTCCAAATTGAATCTATTTCCGGACAGTTTGAGACCATTGTTTCTTGTCTGATTCTCATTCAATGTGAAAATTTGGTCACTTTTGATGTTGTCAATTCCCTTTAAAATCTTAAAGACCTGTATCAAGTCACCTCTGAGTCTACGCTTTTTTAGGGAAAACAGATTCATGTGCTTAAGTCGATTTTCGTATGATTTATTTTTTATATTTGGAATCGGTTTTGTGGCTCGCCGTTGTACTTTTTCCAGTCTGTCAATGTCTTTAATGAGATTCGGTGACCATACGGAAACAGCATATTCCAAATGTGGACGAACTAACGATTTATATAGCTTGTTAATGAGTGATGGACTTTTGAAATCAAAAGATCGCGCAATCAATCCCAGAATCTTATTTGCTTTCTCAGAGGCTGAAATACACTGCTTGGATGATTTGAGGTCGTTACTGATAATTACGCCGAGATCTTTTTCACTATCCACTTTTGTTAACGAATTTCCAAATAACTTGTAATCGTACTTGCTGTTATTTTTACCTATGTGCATTACCTTGCATTTACTTGTGTTAAATTTCATTAGCCACTTTTCAGACCATTGCTGTAATTGATCTAAATCTTCTTGAATATCTAATTGGTTTGAGTGATCATTTGCCACTCCGCACAGTTTTGTATCATCAGCAAATTTGGAAACAGTAAATTTTAGTCCATGGTCTATATCATTTATATATACTATGAATAGAAGTGGCCCAAAAACGGAACCCTGAGGAACTCCACTTGCAACACTTTTCCATCCAGAAGTTTTTCCATTTAAAACAACTCTCTGTTTTCGACCTTTCAACCAATTACTAGTCCAACCTAATAGGCTACCACTTATTCCATGCAAAGCTAATTTAGTAAGTACCTTTTCCCTTCAAATGCATCATAATTCAATTCTAACCTGCCAAAGGACAGCCTTAAGACAAAACAAAATGTGTCAAGCAATAGAGAGCAAATAGTTTGCAAAATAAGTCGTGTTGAAGAACTAACTTTTTTCAGTGGTGTGGTGTGAATAGCTTTAGCTGTTGCACTCCTAGACCTTTTTTTTTAATCAAGATATTACATTTATCTTTTATCTTTATCAAACAGGACCCAGTTGAAGATATATTATTTTCAGCCAAATGAAACCCCCGCCTGGTGTTTGCCCCTAATCTATACAATGCGCCAAGGCATTTAAGAGGTAGACGACTTATTATTATTATTATTTTTTTTTTTTGGCGCCGTGCCTGTCCGGTGGCAATCTGGTATGCACCGGGCCTCTTCCAGTAAATAATTTACTCCCCCTCCTCTGCCCCAAAGAGGCATCTGGGACGATGCACTGAACTCGTCTCCATTGAAACAAGAGGGAACAACGCGACATCCTTGACGTCATGCATGAGATCCACATGGAGAAAAAAAAAAGAACAAAAAACCAAGGCTGAGCGCGAAGAAGGCTTTTGAGCTCAAGTTCCCTTTGTTGCTTTTCGAGCCGTGATGAAAGTCTAATCCATGGAATTCCGAGGTAGTAAAAGGCGACGGCGTTTCCCCATGCGCCCTTCGTCAACTTCGTCCGATCCCGACTTTTCACGGAGCTTCTGAACTTGATGAGCCCAAATGAAAAGCCGCCAGATACACTGAAAACCCTGGAAGGAAGTTCTCGCGGAGACGAGGGAAGAGGAGCAAGAGAACGAAATGTTGCTATATTCATATATTCATTCTTCAGTCCGGGATAAATTAATTAAATGTGTACTCGCCTCGAGCGGATGGCGGTGGAGGGCACGGCATCGATGCTTTTGATGACGGGAGTACTGTTATTATTATTGCTTCCCTCGTAAGTCTGGCTGCTGTTGCCGTAATTGCTAATGATAGTGGGGGCAATGACGGTGACGTTGGTGGCGACATGGTACTGGGGCCAATAGCATTAGAATTTAACATTCTTCATTATAACTCCAAGCTCTTTCGTAAACTACACTCCACAAGATCCTGACCGCCTTCCTACTTCCCTGTCTATCCGTGTTACCAGCAGACCATTTTCACTTATCTGCTTGGACAAGAGTTGTTTCCTATGATCAGTTAAGTCGCCGACAGTAGACTTCAAGAATTACAGTGCCAATGGTATGTGTGTGTGTGTGTGTGTGTGTGTGTGTGTGTGTGTGTGTGTGTGTGTGTGTGTGTGTGTGTCCTCACGTATGCATCACATATTGTACACACACGCGCGTATTAGCATACCGTAATTATAGTATATCACGTTACAGGGGTTCATTATGCGGGGTTTGCTGAGAGAAAGGACTTGGTGCCGTGCATCAAAGGTGGACAAAATGGGTGACCAGGTTCCTCTAATGAACGGAGAGGGAGATGGCGCGCAGGCGATAGAGATGACCATGAAAAACGAGCGTGTGAGCTGTTATAATACAGTGTAATACAAGAACTTAATGCAATACAATGATGCACACCAATACTTTACTGTCATTATATAGCAATACCATGGATGATCAGGCCGATAGAAAACCAAATTGAGAGGCGAACGGATGCCGCAAGAGGAAACAATAGATGACAGAAGTCCACTCTGCCAGACAGACTCACACTCGATCGAACACGCATTGGCAGTCTGATCAGCTTTGGCAGTATACAGACACGACCACAATATAAGTGGGGTGGAGGACCTTTCATATGTGTCCGAGAAGATCGGTTTTCTTTTTAACTCCAGCGCTGGAGTCCAACGTCACTGAGAGCGAATCCGGGAAATTACTCCTCTAGACACTCCTCTTGACGTTTTCCCTCCGTTGTTTCTTGTCACGGACGTTACTTCTCCGTTATTTCTTGTCACGGACATTTCTCCTCCATCTTGGGGACATTTCTCCATTATGGAAACTAGACAATACAATTAGAAAAAAGAAAAATAAACATGATCAGAGCTAATGATTTGTTCAAATATTTTCATAGAAATATTGAATTATGGTTCAAGATATCTGAACATTTTAAACATTGTGAAATATATTTGTTGGATGAAACATAAAACTATTATATTACTTTGCGTTAAAACGATTACGCTGAACTACAAATGAGATTATAGATTAAAATCTTTTCTCAGGTCAAATGAACAACTGAACTGAAATCACTAGATTACTTAACTAATAATTTCTTTGTATTTTGAGATCAAAGGCCTGCTATAATGAATAATTAGATAATTTCCTTTGTGTAGACTAAAACCACACACCACTAATTTTCTTTGTGGTATTAGATTAAAGGAAACCACAAACTAATATATTTTTTCTGTTACCTAGATCCCATTGGAAGTTCAGCAAGTGAATTGAAGTCAGGTTTGTTAATTTAACTGTTAATAAATAAATAATTTACTTTGCATTTTCAAAATACTGTTTGTGCTTGCGTTTATTTTTACATGGAGGAGATTGAAATAAAAAACCTGAAGCAATATCAACTGAGGAAAATCTCACACTGGAAACATCTGAAACACTATCAACAAGTAAACACTTGCTCAGACTAAAACTATAATGTGTGGTATTTTTGGTACTGACCATTGGAGGAGATTTTTCTACCCATTGAAGGAGAAACGTCCGGAGGAGAAATGGGCGTATTCGCGGGCGAACCAATAACAACTCTTTCTTATATCTTCACAAGATAAAATCATCGCTCGCACCAAAATACATGTTCTACACGGGTACGAAATACATTGCCGCGCGGCAATATATACAAAGGATTACAAAGGCGGAGCATGCCGACAGGAGACCTTTTGATCCATATCTAGGTCGAATGAAAAAAAAAAAAATCATATAATAAAATAATAAATAAAAACTATAATAATGTAAATAACAAATAAAATACATAAATAAATGCATAGGTATAGTTAAAATAATAAACAAACAGGTAAATAGTAAATAATAAATTAACATATAACTAATAATAAATTGCTGTAATTGATCTAAATCTCCTTGAATATCTAATTGGTTTGAGTGATCATTTGCCACTCCGCACAGTTTTGTATCATCAGCAAATTTGGAAACAGTAGATTTTAGTCCATGGTCTATCATTTATATATACTATGAATAGAAGTGGCCCAAGAACGGAACCCTGAGGAACTCCACTTGCAACACTTTTCCATCCAGAAGTTTTTCCATTTAAAACAACTCTCTGTTTTCGACCATTCAACCAATTACTAGTCCAACCTAATAGGCTACCACTTATTCCATGCAAAGCTAGTTTAGTAAGTAGTCTTTCGTGTGGGACGGTATCAAAAGCTTTTGCAAAGTCTAGATATATTAAATCTATATTGTTTCTTTTGTCATAATTCGAGATAACTGTGTTGTAGAATTCGAGTAAGTTAGTCACGCAAGAACGTTTCCGTCTGAAACCATGCTGGCTATCATTTATCAAACGGTTACTTTCTAAATGATGTTCGATAGCATCTCTGATGATAGTTTCCATTATTTTACCGACGATTGAAGTCAAACTTATAGGCCTATAGTTATTTGGTTTCTTTTTGTCACCTTTTTTGAATATGGGAGTAACGTTAGCTAGCTTCCATTCTCTTGGGACATCTCCGGATATGATGGATTTCTTGAAAATAATTTCTAATGGAACAACAGTCTCATTTTTTATTTCCTTTAAGATTCTTGGATGCCAACCGTCAGGCCCTGGTGTTTTATTAACTTTGAGTTTGTCTATACACCTTTTAATTTTTTCTTTTGTTATATTTACCGTAGTGAGTAAGTTTACCCCAGACTTTTCACAGGTTTCAGTTTGGAATTCACCTTGAGGTGTTTCGTTTACGAATACCGAGCTAAAATAATTGTTTAAGATATTACACATTCCTTCATTTGAATATTCAAGTTGACCGTCAGCAGATAATAGTGGACCAATGTGATTCCTAACAACCTTTTTATCTCTAATGTAACTATAGAATTCTTTGGGATTCTCTTTGGATTTCTCAGCGATGTTCATTCCGTATTGTCGTTTTCTTTTTCTTATTGTCTTTTCTAAATCTCTCTTTATTGATACAACTTTCATAGTCATTAGATGCACCCGAGCACTTATATTTCTTATAAGCCTGTCTCTTTTTAGCAATACTTTTTTCAGTTTCTTTGTCGAGCCACTTTGGGCGAGCCTGATTTAGGGGACGTCTGTCCTTAAAAGGAATATAAGTTTGAATAATCTTAGTGAGCGTATTTTGAAATATTTCCCACATCTGATCTACAGGCCTTTCGTTTAATTTTGCCTCCCAATCTGTAAGCTGAAGCTCCTGACGTAGTCCTATGAACTGAGCTTTACTGAAATCGGGTATTTTAGAAACACAAGTATCTATTCTAAAATTGTTTAGGAGTTTGAATCTGACTAAGTTGTGATCGCTATTTGCAACAGATTCACCAACTTCTACATCAGTTACCATGCTTTCGCGGCTGGTGATCAATAGATCGAGTAAGTTTCCATATCTTGTGGGCTCTTTTACATGCTGAATTAAGTAATTGTCACCAAGAAAATCAATCAAGCGATTACCTATATGGCCATGTTCAAGGGTCATCCAATCAATGTCAGTAAAATTGAAATCACCCATTATCAATAAATCCCGGTTGCAGAAACTAGACAGTTTTTGAAATAACAGTTTGTCGTCTGCTAATGATAATGTCTTTGGCCTATATATTACACCTATATTCATTTTTTGTCCATTTGTTTGGGTTAACTCAACCCACAAACTATCATATGCATCCTGTTTCACTTTCTCTAAAACACAAGCATGAACATTGTTTTTAACGTACAATAGAACACCCCCACCTTTCTTGTGGTTTCTATCCTGATGAAAGTGTTTAAATCCCGCAATATTAAATTCAGCTTCGAACTCTGTACCATTTAACCATGTCTCAGTTATTCCTATCATATCGAGATTTTCGCTTTTGACATACGCCTGTATTTCTTGAAATTTGTTCCTAATAGTACGAGCATTAAAGTACATCGTTTTATTTCTTTTTGACACATTTTGAGTTTCAATATCATGTCTTATATTATAATTTTGTTTTTTAATTTATACCTTGCTCTATATTATTATCATTTGGTCCTTCATTGACATTCAATGCCTCATTAACATTTCTCCTATCAAAATTAACATTTCCCCCATCACGGACATCTGGTCGATCACGGTCATCCGATCTCTTTTGTACATTTTGTCCCCCTACGTCACCGTGATTCACGCCGGCCTCCCATCGTTCAGTGACATTATGTCCGGCATCCCTTTCTAAAATTATATTTTGTCTAGTGACATTATATCCTACAGTGATATTTTTTCCTCCACTATAATTACATCCCATCGTGATCTTTTGTCTTCCACTGTCATTACATCCTATCTTGATATTTTGGCCTTCATTGACATTCTGTCCGGTATCCCTTCCTAAAATTATATTTTGGCCTTCACTGACATTATATCCTACCGTGATATTTTCTCCTCCATTATCATTACATCCTATCGTGATATTTTGTTCTCCACTATCATTATTTCCCATCGTGATCTTTTGTCCTCCACTGTCATTACATCCCATTGTGACATTTTTTCCTCTGACACTACATCCTAATGTGACATTTCGTCCTCTAGCGACATTACATCCTATCATGATATTTTGGCAATCATTGACATTCTGTCCGGTATCCCTTCCTAAAATTATATTTTTGCCTTCACTGACATTATATCCTACTGTGATATTTTCTCCTCCATTATCATTACATCCTATCGGGATATTTTGTTCTCCACTATCATTACTTCCCATCGTGATCTTTGGTCCTCCACTGTCATTACATCCCATTGTGACATTTTGTCCTATGACATTATATCCTAATGTGACATGTGTGTGTGTATATATATATGTATGTATATATATATGTATATTACAATAGTAGAGTAGCAGGTCCTCTTTCAGGCAGATGTGATTAAACTTTGCAGCAGCTTCTGCATTCACGAGTTTCTTGCTGACATGTTCAACTTTTCTAATACTTGAACGTTGAATATCGTTGAGTTGTCTTATTATGTGTCCAAACTTCATTTGGAATGAATGTAAAGACAAAACTAATTTCTTAATTTTACTAGTAGAGCTTTCGCCTAACTTTAGGCATCTTCAGTACAAATTGAATACAAATAGTAAAGGTGACAATATATACAAAGAACATATGGAACATTAGGAGAGACGGGAAATAAACAGTCACTAGGAGAGACGGGAAATCGGACAGTCACTAGGAGAGACGGGAAATCGGACAGTCACTCAGGAGACAGGAACTGATGTTCCGCCCACTGGGTCAACGGTGAACCTATATACTTAGAAGTAGGAATGATAAATTGGTCGGGATTTTGGTTGTTCATGGTGGGGTTTTGTCTTTTAATGTGAAGTGCTTCTAAGATGAGGCGTCTGTAGTTTGATTCCTTTTGTAGAATGATGGTTCCTTCTTCCAGATCCTTCCTTGTGACTGGGGATTGATGTGTGTCAATGTGATGTTGTTTTATGGCTCCATTAGAGAGGTGAAGGGTGAAGCGTCTTGATAGTTTTGTTGTAGTCGACCCTATGTACTTTTCATTAAGGGTATTATCTGTAACCAACACTCCACTTACGTTATTGTAACTGTTTCATTTCTCATTGAACGAATCATTGATGGCCTCTATAATTTTCGACATTCCCAATCCGATGCACTCATTTACACTGTAATCAATTTTCCACACACGGCTCCAGTTGTAAATTTAAATATTTTTGTGACACGTTGCGCTTTTCTTCACCTTCAATTTTCCTAATGATATTTGCATCATCAGCAAATCGATTAACGAAGCTCGTTCCTTCTATCATAAATCAAATACATTACAGGTGTCAATACTAATCCTTTTGGAACTCCGTTACTTGAAGAACTCCATTCATCCTCACATCTTATCACTTACAAATATTCTCATGTTTCGGTCTTTCAGGAAGCCTCTCATCCAATCTAGGTTTCCCCTTAGTCCTCCAATATACTCCAATTTCCATAATAGTCGTTCGTGTGTTACTTTGCCACAGGCTTTCTTTAAAAATAGATACACACAGTCCACCCATCCATCTCTCTCTTGCAGCACGTAGACTGCTCTTGAGTCAGCAGTCATTAAGAATATAAATAGCCTGTGGTAGTGAAAGGGCTCAAACCAACTCACTTCACACTTCAAGTGTTAAGTCTACTCTTTGGCTTCTGTCTGCCGACAGACTATTCAATTTACTCGGGGAAATCTCGGTTACACGGGAGCAAAAGAGAAAGAAGGCGTATCTCGGTGAGAGGAGGAATGGGAGGGTAACGGAGGCAGGGGAAAATAGACGTGTTAATAAAACATCGCCGATAAAAGCAATGCGGATGGACCTATGAAATGGGAGTATTGGATGAAAGGCGAAGACGTGTGTGTGTGTGAGAGAGAGAGAGAAGGTGGATGGAAGAAAGCAGTATGAGAAAGAAACACACATGCATGAAGAGTACATGAAGCAAAGCAAGAAAGGAGTGGGGAAGGGATGGATAGAAGGGAGTGAAAGAAGGACGGAGAGAAAGGAAGGAGGACGGAAGTGTTGCAAGGGAGGCGGGATCGAGTATGGAAAAGGGGAGTGGAACGGTGGGACGAGGCACCCCATGGAGCTGTTCCCTGTTCGCAACCTCGTTACTATGACTAGAGTCTAGAGGGTTTTACGAGGCATCCCGTCACGCCAGCCGCATCAGGCAGTGACCCCACCCGAGCTGAGTGCCAGACCACGACGCCGCACCTAAGGCGCACTACCCCCAACCCCACACTCACACCGACCACCACCCCAACGCCAACCTCAACCCTCCCACCCACGCCAACCACCTCGACAGCCATATCGGCCACACAAAATCAAGTCACGACGTCATGCACACATGAAACGCTTCTAAATGACAAGTGGGATGAAGGATGTTTTCCACACAGCCCGGCTAAATCTTGCCCGTTCGCTGAAAGGTTGCAAGCAAACATGAAGCGACGTTGCCCATACCGGACTTCCGCGGTGTCACAACGAACGCACAGTCCCAATAAGACCTCGCTCGCAGCAGCAGTCGTAGGCGTGCAACTTACGTCCATAAACCACCACAGCAGTGGTTGTGAGTAACAACTACCTTGAAGTTACATTTTAAACCTAGCTCCAATGGTAAAAATATATACGCTTGTGCCCACACACATGAGACGGCGAGGGTGGTCACCGATTAAATGAAACGGCCTGGCTCTGGATGTGTTGTGTCTTTCTGTATTACTTCTGAACCAGGGCAGTGGACGAGATGCTGAGAGATACTTTTTAACGAATGTAGTTCTTTTCCAGTAAATTGTAATTGTATAAATATCATTAGGTCAAACACACGGGAGCGCGTGCACACGCACACAAGCACACACACACACACACATATATATATATATATATATATATATATATATATATACCGGCTGATAACTCAGCAGTCTGAATTGCCCCCCCCCCCCCCACCACGGCTGAAAAGCATCACATCACTGCAAGCCGGCCTCCCACTCTGTTGGGGACAGTTGTGTTTGTGTGTGTGTGTGTGTGTGTGTATTTGTGTGTGCGTGTGTATTTGTGTGTGTGCACTTGTGTGCGTATTGTGCGTGTGTATTTGTGTGCGTATTGTGTGTGTGCGTGTGCACTTGTTTGCGTTTGTGTGCGTATTGTGCGTGCGTGTGTGTGTGTGTGTGTGTACTTGTGTGTGTGCGTGTGCACTTGTATGCGTATTGTGCGTGTGTGTGTATGTGTGTGTGCGTGTGTGTTCACGCGCGCGGCGTGTGCGTGCGTCCGGGCGTGAGCGCGCAGGTAGATCGGGTCATATATGGACCCTGAGCTCTCCTCTGAAAGGGTAATAGTTGTCGATCACGAGTCCATCACTTAATCCAAGACCATGATGAATTACACAGGCAAAAGCGCAAAGTGTGCTAGCGCGCATGCGCGCGTCAACAATGTACCCGCATGAGTAACAGCGAACCTGCCTGGTAACTACGGGAGGTAGACATACCATAAAGAACCACGATGTAACGGTACAACGTAATGCGCCATTAATATGTACGAGGCATTACACTGGTCCCTGAACGTCATAATGGTGGCCTGAGTACTGAGAGATGCAATCCCTGTAAAGTGGCTCCGATCAAGCCACTCACTGCCTGATCAATTACTTGCTTAGCCGCAGCAGCTCGTCAACAGTAGCAGGGGGTGGAGTAAAACGGGCATTTATGAGCGCTTACGCGTCTGCGCCCGCAATCCAATAGGGAAAGCCGCACGCGCTGCCTTCGTCTTATTTCCTCACTGCTGTACCCGCCGCATGTGACTGTGTTTATGGTATGCTGCTACAGTACCCGTCCAAAGTACTCCTCACACAGCAACATTCCGGCACGAGTTACCTTGACTTACCAATACCTATTAATATAGCTTTCCTCCGATAAACAGTGCTTTTATTCTTCGTACCAAACATCACGTAAAACAAGCTTCAGTACCTGCCAACAGCAAAAACCCCGTGCCAGTAAGACTGCTACGCCAGAAACCTGCCAAACAGCTGAAAGTCTGTGACCTTAATCAAATATGTTCTTACAAAGGATTTACAAAGGATTACAAAAGAGGAGCATGCCGACAGGAGACCTTTTGGTTCATAACTAGGTCGGATGCAAAACAAAATTATAATAATGATAAATAAATAGATAAATAATTTCTGATAATATAAATAATGATAAATTAAATAAGTAGGTGAAGTTAAATAATAAACAAACAGATAAATAGTTTTTGACCCAGGTGAACGATCTGAAAAGTATTTTACAGTAGCCAAAGGGCTAATATGGATCGAAAAAATAATGATTTATGAAGATTGTACAGATTCAACAACACATGGACAATATAAATGATTCTGGAGAATTAACCCCTTTCGTACCAAGTGGCACTTATCTTCCTTTCATCGCGGCCGCCGTTAGGCCATTTCATTTAGCTGCATCTGACCTCTTTGGAGGCAAAGGGGATCCGTCTCTATAAACATCTTCCACACTACGTAGCACTAATTGTTTTAGCCTGACTGCTGCCAGGATACTTTACTCAGTTGCACGTGACCCCTTCAATAGCAACGGGGTTAAAGGAGAAAACTACCAAACGTGTGTATGGGGATTAAAGAGTTGCGCATCATAAGAAAAAGTACTAATATAATGCTGAGAGAGAAGCATGACAGACGCAATTATACCGAGCCTGACCCACTACATACGGGCTTGATCCATACACAGGTTCCTCCGGTCCCTTAACGACCGACTTCGGGCTCCATGGCTGGAATCCTAAAACGCTGCATGACGTTCCTATGGCGTCATATAAACGCTACACGGGGTCCTTGTCCTCTTTATTATCCGGGGCTCGAGTCACAACGGTGGAACACATGGCGCCCCAGGACCTTTTCTGCATACAACTAAATCTTACGGTGTTCCCCATGTAGTTCCCGCGAGATTGCATAATCGTTCTGGACTTCATGTCTATATGGCCCTGGGCGAGAGGGGATATCTTGACCTTTGTACAGTTACTTAGTATTACCCAGCCACTATATAATACACACCCCGATCCCACACACTTCAAGGTTATTTACTTGCATTAGTCACACCAAGCTATCCGAGAAAGCCTGACCGTAAGACTGTCCAACCCAGTGGCAAGAGGGAACAGCATATCCATTCCTATGGCAATGGTTTAATGGCATGACAACCTACACATATGAGAAGAAAATACTAGCAGTTGTAAAGCCACTGCAACTGCCTTTACCCACCATATCTCTCCACCATCTCGCTGATGGCCAGACACACATCACTTCAAGTACCGTAACGCATATTTCTTTTAATACACTCCATGCTCCAATAAATTCTGTCAACTCTAAAACATATTATCCTATCTAAGACGGTTTTCAGTTCACTATCGTACCTCAAGACTTCATACTCCTACCCCCCTCTACTTTCCACACATCTTTACCTATACACTGTATCCAGATACATTTTAATACACTGGTACAATTCTCCATACTGACATGCTCCACATTTGACTTTAGCCATGTTGACTTTACAGTACTTCTAATGACAGATCACCACACTCGTTGCCTGCACCTCCATCTATCTATCACCTCCTTCACAATCAATCTACAGTGCAACATGTAACCCCCTACACACGTGTGCATGCGCGCGCGCACACACACACACACACACACACACACACACACAAGTATACAACTTCCCATATAAATGAGCCGATCTATAGAGCGAATTCAAAGAAAATATAATCCAAACCATCAAATTTCTCAATGTAAACCGGACAACAGTGTCACGACTAACAAGTACTAGCGTCATCAGTGTTGTCACGCTTTCTGTTGTTACAAGCAGATGACGGTTTCTCGCGATGATTAAAATCAAATACCAAGTCTTCGAACTAAATGAACGCACAACATGCAAAAACCCTCTGCCATAGACTGAAAACAGCGCCCCATTTTCATGAGTAACAGCCGTTTTCTAAAGCATCTTACCACATTTCACCACACATCACTAAAAGGACCGAGACCACTTTTTACTGATGCTATACCGTACCATATTCAAAGTTACTACAATTTATGCAACATGACAAAGCATTAGCATGATCCCACGGCACACCTTCAGAAAGACTACCGACACAACAAACTAGTAACCCTCATACCTTCAACTATAGTGATACTACTGCCACATCCAGACCGTTACTCCAGGACTACTATCTCCAACAATCCGCACGAAGTCCAAGATTACAATCTATAACGCAAACTTTACCCAAGCACTATAATGATAACCCTTCTCTTTGAACGACACTCAGCACTAGCTTCCCCGGTACGCGTTTCCTAAATCCCCTCCTTCTTGATTCCCTTGTACGAGATCCACTTGGCTCCTTGGAAACATCTAACATAATACTTCTAAACTGTCCCTTGGCCTTTCTGGCTACTTGTTCTTCTTTACCATTCTATTTTTTTCTGATCCTTTCTATCTTTTTCTAATACCTTCTCTCCTTCAACAACCGTGACGCCTTGAGTCGTATATAAAATATCCAACGCTTGTCTAGGCTGTCCGACGTTTTTTGATCTACATATTTCAAGGAGCGACAGAAAGTTACCCTCAATTTATATAAATTGATAAAATGGCCGCAGTAGAGGGGCAGCCACTATTTCCAGACGATGGCTGCTTCTTAAGTTTGCAATGAGATAAGCAAGCGTACAAGGAATCACCAACTAGAAACATACGCCTGATAAACACTAGAGCGTTCGGTGTGTACAGGTACACTATTCTTTCCGTGACTCCCTGTGAACACCTGCCCTTCAAGACCTCCGTAGGCTTCTTCCTCATCGTATCATGAGGCACAGCGTTCTTCTACAACCTTTCCCTTCGTCTTCTCTTCTATAAACCCTCCAACTTGTCCCTGTTTTACGTCACCCAACGGCCTTCTCTCCATAGCCCTTCCTCCGTTAAGATTCCCACTCTAATACGCTATCCTACCCCAACCCAAAGCAGCTAATCACCTCCGACCTATCTGGTCTTGACCCTCCCATTCCGACACTCACCCCCTCTACGCCCTCCTCGCCTGCAAACAGCCTCCTGGACCTATCATCCTTGTACGCCCTCCTCCATCCCCCTTCGCCATCCTCCACCACCTTTCTCTTTGCTGTGGTCAACAACCCCAGTGCCTAAGAGTATGCGCGCGCACTACTGAATGAGGCGTGGGGCCCTTCTCCTCCCGACCTCCCCCCAACCCCCCTCTACACACGCGCTACGCCGGCCTCCCTCGTCCCTCTCCTCCTTCCCCAGAACGCTCTTACCGGCGCACGCCGTGTTCTCTTGCATTCACTATTCGTAATCGTGTAATGTGTTTATATATCCTCCAGTCCAGGCCTATTCGTACCACCCAAGAGAGGGGTTACAAGCGAGGGCATGTGTGTGCCTAATGACACATGTAACCATGCTCTTTGATTACGTGCTGGACTCGTGATCGACTGCTATTATCATTTCCAAATAATTGCTTGGAACCATTGGTATGTGTGCCAAATGTGGCACGCCGAGGACTTTCCTCCGGCACGCGAAATCAGGGTTCACCTAAGAAAATAATGAGATACACCGCGAACTTTTTCCATGAGCTATATTTCAGATAATTATATTAACAGTTTCACACACACACACACACACACACACACACACACACACACACACACACACACACACACACACACACACATATATATATATATATATATATATATATATATATATATATATATATATGCATAAATTTCACAAGTCACACGTAAATCACAAATATGCAGAGTCCACTAGGGAAGGGAAAAACACACGGAGTCCGAGCGCTTTCGTGATATATTCACATTTTCAAGGAGTACAGAAAAATGAGAAAAAAATGGAGATACAGAGTATAAATAGGACAAGAGAGACATTTACCCTCCTTTCCGTCAGTAATATAGATAGTACATATTTTAAAAGTTAATGTAATAATGATTCGGCTTCCATGACCTCGCCGAGTGACCCAACCTGAGCTTTCAGGCTTCGGAGAGGAAGGTAAATGTCTCTCTTGTCCTATTTATACTCTGTATCTCTATTTTTTGTTCTCATTTTTCTGTACTCCTTGATAATGTGAATATATCACAAAAGCGCTCGGACTCCGTGTGTTTTTCCTTTTCCCAGTGGACTCTGCATATACATATATATATATATATATATATATATATATATATATATATGTGTGTGTGTGTGTGTGTGTGTGTGTGTGTATACATATACATATATATATATTTATATATATATATATGTATGTATATATATATTTACAAAAAAAATCATTTATGCCCTGTAAACGACAGCTTTTGGTCAAAGTTCATCTCAACACGTTTTAGTTGTTGCATCAGTCGCCAGGTGGCTGGACGCGCCGTGACTATTTTACCATAATTCTTTATATTCTTTTATGTTTCATAAATAAATCATCGGTAAGCAAAATCAATGTTCAGCTTGATGTGGGTTCAAGTCTAAATCTAAAGAAAATACATATGTCACGCCACAAAAGGCTCTAGTTATTCAGTGATTACCTTCTTTACAGTGACCGTATTAAAGATAATACATCAAACGTTGGTGAATCCTGCTGTTTAGCATATTTGTCATAAACGTAAGATTCTGTTACAATTATATTACATAACTTACATATCACACTTATAATATTCTTTGATTTTATCTATCCGGTGTATTTATATTGGAAAAGGTTCCCACAATACATCTACCTACAAACTAAGAGCTTTTTCCCTGTTACAAGGGAGGTTGCCAAGTCAAAGGCACATACTCCACTCCCCTCCACCATCCCTTCCTCCCTGTCACCTTAGCTCCTCATGGATGACGGGTCATCCCTGTATCCCGCCCACTGCCCTGGATCAGAAGGAATGTAGTAAGACAGTGTATCCATAGCAAGGCCGCTTCATTTAATCGGTGACCCCCCTTCTCCGTCCTCTCATGCAGAAAAAGAGAAGACGGGGAGAAATCCCTTCAGGCTGCGTTAACATATCATTCACACATAGGCACTCCCTACACACACACACACACACACACACAAAATCTCCTTGCAATGTGTTGCGGTGATGGTGAAATTTTCAAACCCTGAGTGGGCTCGATCCTACCGCGTAAGAAGTCATGGCGTTAACCAGTACACCAGCAAGAGAGCGCACGCGCGCGCCCAAGAACACATGTGTACTTATATGAATTTGTGATGGGTCACCGACTTTACACCTAACAGAAGCCAAGGTGCAGGCGTTGATTGTGCCCCGCGAGAATGAAGTGCCTCAGCCACAGTACCTGTTGTCGTTGCCGGCGTCGTCGCCGCTACATGTTCAGCAACAGCAAGCAGACCAGGCCGGCCACGTTGCGGCCCCCCGGCACACCGCCACACTGTGCCGCACCGCTGCCGCCTGCCAGACGGCCACAACCAGCATTATCATAACTGTCGCCCCACGCCTTCTCCGCTTCTGCCACCTTCACGAACACCACCCAATGTAGCTTTAGCTACTTACAACGAACGTGTTCTTCCTGGCAATAAACGTCGTCCCCTGGAGTACCCCATTTCCTCATCCGCAATCACAGACTCCATAATATTTTTTTCCTACTCTATCGGAGGAGCTGAAAATTATCCCTGTATATCACTAACAATACCATTCATCACTTCACCAACAACTCACCATCATCTTTATTATCTGTTACACTGTCCTTACTGTCAAATGTCCAATGTTATTTCCTCTTGCGCATACACTTGTCGGTGCACACGCATAAACACGACACAGGCACATGTAAACACGTGGGCAAGCAAGCATACTTTTAACCCATGCACATTCGTGCGCGCGCACACACACACACACACACACACACACACACACACACACACACACACACACACAAAGAAAGCAGACAGAACAAACTTTACAATTTACCAAAGTAAACATCTCTAGCTCTCCAGATAAACATTACTTGTATTTGTAGAATATTCACCTGACCGTAGATGGAATAAACAAAACAATCGGGGTCTTGTCAATAGCAAAAGTTTAGAGATGTGGTGTGACTGTGACTCTGTATAACGTGACGGATACTAAACGACATCACTAACACTCTAATTTAACCTACAATCTCCGTCATCCAAACACAATACAACGTGTCTTAACTGCATAAGTAACCTTTGTTGAAAAACAAGGTCAAAGCATCGATCCTCTCCGATTGCACTCATTCCGCTTCAACCAATGTTGTTACATCCCCATTAAGTGGTCCCTGTTAAAATGCAATTGTTGAAACAACGGCTTCCGTGGGAACAGATAAAAAATTATGTCCGCATAAGCTGCATGATCGGATGTCTGCCGGTGTCCCGTCTAGATTACATTTACACATGTAAATGCAATTATGCGTACCCCGACAGTTACATGCCTGGCTGGGTCCATTTCCTCGTTTTTCTGATGATTCGCAAATTTCAAGCGCCATAGTTCCGTAACTGTTGGGGAGGGGAGGTCTTCATTCAAACATCGTCATCATCTCTTACGTCCAAACACTACAAGCAAAACCCATCAGCAATGCACAACTGTTTTCATATTACGTCATTACTGATTATGCTATTGTCATATTTATCACAGTAAAATTACTGTTGCAGAAGATTATCATTTGCATACCACAATATGACTATCACTAACATAAAGCTAATTAGCATCATTATATCATAATATTTCTATCATCACTTCTACTCATCGAATACTTTCGTCAGTGCCACTTTATTATGTATCAGTCTATGACAAAAGGCTATCATGAGTGCATAAATACAACACACACACACACACACACACACACACACACACACACACTCACGCAGCACTTGATTTGCTTTTACTCTAGGCTAATAGAAATAATCCAAGAAAGGGACGGATGGGCAGATTGTGCCTTCTTAGATCTACAAAAAGCATTTGATAATGTACCATACAAAAAGCTACTAAGAAAAATTGAAATAGGTGGAATATAAGGAAAGTTATTGGAATGAATGGAGGATTTCTTGAACGGGAGAAAAATGATGGTGGCACTCTCTTCCCATAAGATACAACTAGGTAAGCACACACACACACACACACACACACACACACACACACACACACACACACACACACACACACACAAACACGTGCGCGCGCATTTATACACACACACACACACACACACACACAGGTGTTTATATATATATATATATATATATATATATATATATATATATATCACAACTAACACCAAAGTCGGGCGAAAGCCAGAGTTGAGTAAGCGAAAAAATATATTTCGATTGCTAACTGCAATTCTCTTCAGTAGTAACCTTCAGTTAGCAATCGAAATATTTAGTTTCGCTTACTCAACTCTTTCTTTCGTCTGACTCTATTGTTAGTTGGGATTTACAAATGTGTTACTACATTTCTCACCAGTGATATTTATATATATATATATATATATATATATATATATATATATATGTATGTATATATATATGTATATATATATATATACATACACACACACACACACACACACACACACACACACATATATATATATATATATATATATATATATATATATATATATATATATGAAATAAGTAAAATAGATGAGTGGAAGGGTGGTGAGATTTATTCTGATATAAGCTGCTTCAGTTATTTTTCTTCTTCTCTCAGGAAGTCCTTTCTGTAGCACCTCTATTTTGTCCCAGACTGGTAAGTGGCTATGAATATCTGCATGAACCACTAGCGAGTTTGATACTCGGTGTGCCTTGACGTCATTCCTGTGCTGGTTTCCCCGTAATAGCTCATAGGACAGTTTCCATCCGGTATCTTGTAGACGATACAGTACTATTTTCTTCTCCGTTGACCACGACTTTGTCCTTGTTCTTAACAATGTCTCCTATTTTTGTTCCTGTGCTAATCACAATCTTGACACCGGCTCTAGTGAGCAATTGTCCCAACCCGCCTGAGTGGTTCGAGTTTGGCACGGACAAATGCCCCTTGCTATCATTTTCAGTCACGTCTCCTCTGTTCCTTATGCTTCTTTCTGCTATCTTTCAAACCTTTTCTTTAAGTCGGTGCAACAGCCCTTCCTGATAACAGTTTGGTGAAAACGTTGAAAAGTAATCTAATTCATCTTTGATAAATTCTTCACTGCAAATGCGGTATGCTCTTAGGTAGAATCCTATGACTACTCCACTCTTTATTCTCTCATTATGGCCGGAGTAGTAGTGAATGATGTCGCCTTTATTAGTACTTTTTCTATTAACCGAGAATGCAGTCTTGTTA
>NC_134807.1:47730416-47735416 GCF_046742065.1 Oratosquilla oratoria
TGGGACGGATAGTCACATACACACCCTGTCGATCACGGATCCAGCACGTAACCGAAGACTATAGTGAATCAATCACGCACACATACAAATGTCACCATGAAAACTACACCCCACTATCCAGAAGGGCATGACCTAAGTTACCACGCCTCTTGCATCTCCCTTTACCACCATCGATTCCCATTCCCCTACGTCCCAATCACTGCTTCCTGGCCCACCAAAAGGAGTGCTCCCAACTCCGGCGGGGACACCACCACTCCTGCTAACACCATTAGGACACGACCTTCGACACAACTTGGATTTCGTACCACGGCTCAGCAACGACCAACAGCTTGGCTTCGCTCGAACAAATTCTACCTCCTACCACACACTCGTCGGCGACGACGACACCCACCACCACCACCGACGAGGACGACTACCTTCTCCACTTCTGAAGTCATCGTCGTCGGTCATGTACATGGTTAGTGTCGATGGAGGACGAGATTTCCTCGATGAAGGAGCGGTGCTATCGTTCTGATGGTGGCGTCATTGCTGGGGGGGGAGGGGGAGGAGAAGGAGCACGAGGAGAAGGAGAAGGAGGAGGGAGAAGAGAAGGAAGAGGAGGAGGAGGAAATTTTTGTGATAGTTGAGACGATGACGGCAGGAGCAACGACAACGACGACGATGGTGGTATGTTTTGCTGGTGTATATAATGATGGTGACAGTGATTGTGGCTGTGGTGGTGATGATCATGATGATGACGATGGCAGTCGTGACTGCAGTATTATCATTTCCATACTACTACTATTACCGTGGTTGGTGATACTACTGATATTATCATCAAAAGTACTACTAGTATCACCACTAATATTGGCACAACTACAGTATACCACTATTATTATTGGTATTTCTAGCACCATTGGAAATGCTTAAACTATGTTACTATTACTACTACTAATACTATTCCAAAGACAAAAACTCACTTTTTCTCACAGCTGTACTACTATAATATCAATACTATAGTCTGTGCGCTCGAAGGAGTCCGTTCAGGGTGAGGCAAACGTCCTACCAAATCAACCTAAGTGCATGCCTCTCTCTCTTTTATTTTCTATCTACTTGCAATTTGAAACTGATGTTTTTATTCTATATATAGTACAGGAAGCTGTATAGTACAATGAATATCACTTTTTAGAAAGATAACAACGATGACCCACCCCATCCCACCTCTCTCAGCGTAGCAACATGGGGAAAAGGCGCTGCCACGTGTCATTGAATTTATTCAAATCGTTGTGATAAATTTAATAATCCTAAATAAATTATACGCATTGTACTATACAACTTCCTTTACAATATAAAGAGCGTATGAAAAAAGTGGTACAGAAATGGGGAAAAAAGAGAGAGGCAACTACGGTTGATTTGGCAGAACGACTAGTATCGCGACGTGTGCCACATCCTACACTGACTCCTTAAAGCGCACAGACTATAGTCCAGTTTTATCACGACAAAAACAAATTTATAAACAAATAACAAATAAAAACAATAAACAAAGAGATAAACAATGAAGCAAAACTCACTAAATAGAAAAAATAAGCATTACCCTCAGTTATCATCATGAATACCTAATTACAATGCACGAATAGTAAAATATGCCAACAGGAGACCTATTGGTTCATAGTGAGTTTGGGTGTAAGAAAAACAAAAAACCAAACACAAAATAGGAAAACAAAGAAACAGAATGAATATTTCATCACCATAAACCTCACCTCCAGCATAATGATCCCCTCCATCATTCGTAGTACCCCTGATGATGTTTCTACTAGCACCGCTACATCGATTTACAATCCAGAATCTTTCCCCGTGCTTATTATTTGCCTCGGAGTAGGCACCATCGTAATTATTGCGAAATCTTTAGTACGAGAGCAAATTCGACATTGTTGAAAATAAAATAAAGAAATAAACCATTTGATAAAGACAGATTAATAAATATATCTGCAAGCACATAAAATAGAATAACCTCCTGTCCGGACTACCCCCTCCACTGCCACTACCGCCGCCGCCACCACAACCCTGCACTTTCCAACGCTGCTGCATATGAAATCAGCCCTCACACATGTTGCACTTATATACTGTATTGTGTGTATATATATGTATATGTATATGTATATATATATATATATATATATATATATATGTGTGTGTGTGTGTGTGTGTGTGTGTGTGTGTGTGTGTGTATGTGTGTGTATTTATATATATATATATATATATATTTATATGATGATTATTCATCGTGACAAATTTGAGGAAAGAGAGGAAACGGAAACTCGAGAAGAGCTTTTGAGTTTTATTACCGACGTTTCGACACTTTCGTCTTTTTCATGGATAAGATATGTAGATGACATATTAATCATAACACCCAAAACCACAAATATACTAAACAAAGTCAGATTATTAAATAAAGTACACGAGAAGATTGAATTCACACTAGAAGAAGAACAAGAAGGACACTTATCATTTTTAGACACTACAATTATTAGAACAGACTCAGGCCCAAGATATAAAGTACATAGAAAACATACCAACAAAGAAGATTATGTCCACTATCTATCAGGTCACAGCGATAAAATCAAATCAGGTATAATAATTGGATTTTTCTTACGCGCATACAGAATATGCAGCACAGAATATATAGAAGATGAAATAACACACATAATTGCAATATTTCAAAAATTAAAATACCCAATGAGAATAATTACAAAATCAAAAACGAAAGCGCAGGAAATAATGAACAGGACAAAATATCACAAAGAAAAAGAAAAGAGCGAAATATTAGTAATACCGAATTTCACAGAAGTCACAAAAATAAGAAAATATTTAGAACAAAATAACATTAAAATAATTACAAACACTGGACAAAAGATAGGAAAGATAATAACATATAAAACAACAAAATTTAGAAATGAAAATAGCATAGTATACAAAATCCCATGTAACGGATGTGAAACGTCATACTACGGAGAGACTGGACAAGGAATCACAAAGCGGACACAACAACACAAAAGCGACATTAGAGCACACAGAACCAGCAACTCACTTGTGACACACATAGACAAAACAGGACACTTGCCAAATTGGATAAACACAGAAGTATTACACCAAGGTCTCGACAAGAAAATGAGAAAAGTTATAGAAGCTGCAGAAATTAGTAAAAATAATTCAAATAACAACAGAGGAGGATTCATTACATGGTCTCGCCCAGCTGCAACACTAGCCATCAACGATTGGAAGAGAAGAAAAAGAGGGAGGAGTCAATAATTCGCGCGGAATATATATAGCTGTGTGTCTATCCACTTGATGTAATACCTTGAAAAAGACGAAAGTGTCGAAACGTCGGTAATAAAACTCAAAAGCTCTTCTCGAGTTTCCGTTTCCTCTCTTTCCTCAAATATATATATATATATATATATATATATATATATTTATGTATATATACAGAAAAAACCACCGGGAAATAAGAAGCTTATTCCGAACGTTTTCGTCTATTTAAGACATTATCAAGGAATTATCGTATCGTATTCCTTGATAATGTCTTAAATAGACTAAAACGTTCTGTCTAATATTCTTATTTCCCAGTGTTTTTTTCTGCATATTATTTTCTCGTGTGCCTTGTGAATTTCTGCAATATATATATATATATATATATATATATATATATATATATATATATATACATATATACACATATACATATCATTTGGACAAAATGTTGTAGCACATTTGTAAGAATATAATAACGAAAAACCCACAGTCGGAATAAAAGGAAACTTACAGTAGAAGAAAGTATAACTTCTATATTTCGGCTAATAGCTATAGCCCTCTTCAGAAAAAAATACTTTTTCCTGAAGAGGGCTATAACTATTAACCAAAATATAGAAGTTATACTTTCTTCTAAGTTTCCTTGTATTCCAACTGTGGGTTCTTCGTGATTACATATATATATATATATATATATATATATATATATATATATGTGTGTGTGTGTGTGTGTGTGTGTGTGTGTGTGTGTGTGTGTGTGTGTGTGTGTGTGTGTGTGTGTGTGTGTGTGTGTAAAACTTAGAGCCATTCTCGGAGGAAGATGAGCTTAGATTCAGAGTAAACCGTATATTTCAACCATTGACTGTGGTCCTCTTCAGCAGGTACATACATAGAGTAGGAAGATAAGAACATGCTGAAGAGGACCACAGTTTATTCTGTATCTGATTATCTTTCTCCGAGAGTGGGTCTAAGTTTCACTTTATTCATATGCTACTACATCTACATCATTTAACACACACACAAACACACACACACACACACACACACACACACACACACACACACATATATATATATATATATATATATATATATATATATATATATATATATATATATATATATATATACATATACACTGAATGGTTCCCAGTGATCAATTAATATATTTTTTCAACCACAAATCCCTTTTGATTCCATGCCATCGCAGTCGAGACTGAAGAATCGCTCGATGGAGGCATCCGTTGGAAACTGAACATAAGAACATAAGAATAAAGGAGACTGCAAGAGACCATAAGGCCTACACTAGGCAGCTCCGCATCCATCACCACCTGTCATCCCCATCCATAAAGATGTCTAATCGTTTCTTAAAACAACTCATAGTTTCAGCGCTTACTACATGGTTACTAAGTTTATTCCATTCATCGACCACCCTATTAGTAAACCAATTCTTGCCTATTTCCTTTTTAAATCTAAATTTGTCCAGTTTATACCCATTACTGCGAGTCCTGCCCTGTTGTTTTATTATGATGACCTTGTTTGCTTCACCCTTGTTATAGCCTTTGATCCACTTGAACGCTTCTATTAGATCACCCCGCACTCTGCGTCTTTCCAGAGAGTGTAAGTTTAGGTGCCTAAGCCTCTCTTCGTAAGGCAAATTTCCGAGTCCATGTATCATTTTGGTAATTCTTCTCTGCACTGATTCTAGTGAA
>NC_134807.1:47740416-47745416 GCF_046742065.1 Oratosquilla oratoria
GTGGAGGTCACGTTCGAGGCCGAACTGCGCGCTCAGACGGACGGGTCGGCACTGTGTGTAAAAGAAAGGGAAAGGTGAGAGGCAACAAGAGAAAATGAAAGAGATATAGATAGATAGATAAAGAGAGACGCATACACTCGCCTGCACACACGCGCGCACACACACACACACACACGAACGCACGCACGCACGCACACACACAGACAAGGGTGGTTTGGGGTTGTCTAACGGCAGCAGCAGTTGATAGAACGGTCGGACGAACGGACTGACCTCTTCAGCACCGATCCCTCCCAGGCAGTCATTGTGAGAAGACAACAAGAAGGAGCGGGGGCTCAGGAGGGGTTTTGGAGAGGCTCAGTTTGAAGGTGAAGATTATTCCTTACAGAGGGACCTCGCCTCGGGCGGGTTGTTCCCATTCTAAAGGTGAGAAATTATCTGTGTACGGCGAGGTTCCTTACTTGGAAGGCGAGTAATCTCCCTTCTGAGAATTAGTCTACTCACTGCGTGGGTGAATGTGGGGTCTGAACACTTGTGGTCATTGGGTTGCTCATAAATAAGAGGATTGCTGTGACCGAACATTCTGAGTTGTCCAGTCAGGGACTGGTTAAAACAATGATTCCTCATAAATACAGATGCTGCTGTTTCAATTGAGGATTTTTCTCGCAGAGGACATGTGTATGTGTGTGCCTTTCAGCAATGGAAGTGGCATATTCATGTATAAGAGAACGTTCATAGCTAGCCAACGACTCCTTGTACATAGTAACAGTTCATGTGACTGTCAACATTGGTATAAGAAGGTATATTTTTTATTCTTAGTCTCACAAATTCGTTCTACGTTTTGCTATCTCCATAAAACCATATTATTGGTGGATATCGATTTCCTCTATATATCTTGGAAGAATGATGTACCCACTACTTTGTAACCATATGTTCTCCTGAGCAATTGCCATGCATCTGATGAGAGTCAGCAAAAGAAAGCGGTGGCAATGCTGAAATGTGTGAAGAAAGTAAAGGAGGTGGTGGAGTCAACATGACCACAGCGGCAGAAAGACGGCGAAACCAAACAGGAGCGTAACGGAGAGGAAGTAAACACAGGGCGGGCAGTGGCAGAGTAAACATGTGGCCGAAGTATGTCAAGATGTGACGAAGAGAGGAAGATTTACACAGTGCAAGGAGCAGTTATGTCATAATCGAGGACGATGAGCAGGGATGATGACAATGATGACGATGACGGCGACGGCGACGACGACGACGATGATGATGATCACAGGTAGACCGATACATTTTTTGCTAATGCTGATGATCCATATGCAATGACTCCAATATTTTTTTATTCAATGCAGTTACCTGGAACTTTGAAGCAATCTATAGAGATTGTAACATAAATTACAAAAATTATCTAAAACGTGATAACAGACAAATCACTCTCTTACGTGAACCCACACAACAGAAATCTCATTTTTTATGTTTTCAAAATACAAATTGGTATTAAAAATAATTACTTTGAACATAAATTTGTGCAATTAAACTTGTATCTCGTTTACAAAAAAAAAGTCTTATTTCATTGGAAACTTCTATTTGAAACTATATAAGAAATGTGATAGTATGTCACACACGTGTATCTGATTTACAAATTACAAAATTTTCCCTCACTTGTTGATGAAAAACTTAAGCTACGGCGTTTCAACGTTTTGAATTTTTTTTATTTTTGATGCTTCTCAAGCAGCGCTCTGCCAACTGTTCTTAGGAATAGTTATCCTATCGATGCTTTGTACTTCACTATTCATTCAAGTTAGCGTCAGGCGATTTCATTTGCATCGAAAGAGATATGAGCTGATGGTCCGGATACCTATCGTTCAAATTACATATCCAGCCTGTCCTAATCCTATTCTAACTTACTTTATTTTACTCCAATATTTGGTAAATGGCATGGTTAGACTCTAACTTTCTCATAATTCTTGTGAACCAGGCTGAAAGTACAGTATATTCAAATAACCCTCAAATAAATGAAGCATAACTTGCAATTACAAACCAACAACCACTACTGTATCACCTTGATGTGGGACCAGCCGTCGTTCGCCCAAGCATCCTTCCTCTTCCTCCCCCCCAGGCTCTTACTGCTTCCACCTCCTCCTCTTCTTCCTTTACTTCTTTATTTTTCTATCACTACTCCTTTTTTCCTCCTGTTCCCCCTTCATCTTCCGCTTCTTCCTTTCATATTCCTTGACCTCCTCCTCTTCCTCCCCATTTCCTCATTTTCCTATTACTATTCCTACTCTTCCTCCTGATCCCCCTTCCTCCTCCACTTCTTCATTTCATATTCCTTCTCCTCATTTTCTTTCTCACCTTCTCCTTCAGACACATTCACCTATTCTTCCCCTTCCCTGACATGCACGAGCATTTCTTCCCGAGCCAACACCATCGCCACCATCAGAAATTGGAGGGTCCTTGACTCAGCTTCACCTGAGTCATGCTGAACCTTAACAAGTCATGTTATGGCGAACACGTCGACAGCGTTGTTACACCAATTACCACGACTACGTACCGCTGCCATACCGCCCCTGTGAATCGCCCATCAACCCAAAATGTGTCATCCCAAACTCTGCCTTCACGTCATCCTCGCCGTTTTCATCAACGCCACCGTCACCAACCGCACCCTTCACCATCAGCCGTCGGCTTACCAAATCCCTTTATCACAACTTCCTCTAATATAACTCTTCCTTCCTCCCCCTCCCCTTCTTCCTTTCTCTTCCCCTCCCTCCCGTCCATCGACTGATGGTCGTTTGGGCCTTTTTCCTGTGGGCCCTTTCTCCTCCTCTACTCCAATCCTTACCCATCTTTCTTCCCTTTTCCTCTTACTAATTTTTTCCTTCTATTTCTTATTCCGCTTACCATCACTCCAGTTCCCTCCCTCCCTGCCTCCCTCCCTCCGTCCTTCCCTTCGTCTCTCCTTCCACTTTTATTTTCGGATTCCAATATACCTCGTATACTTGTCTATTCACAATTAATATCCCCACGGTCATTAAGCTCCAACACTCTTTTACTTTTCTCTTGCTATATATACCGTACTTGTTTCATTCTGGCAGTTGCAAGCCGATTTTACTTATTTGTTGGATATTCTATAACAGTCAATAACTCAATTTCGTTATCAAAGATGCTCTATGTTTGATTTAGGTTGTCAGGCGATTTAGGCTGTCAGATGATTTCATTCATCGGAATTGATACTGCCACTTTAAGGTGAGAAAGGGTGCTTGTACTAATACTCAGAGTGACACAAAGCACCGTGACATCATATGGTTTGCGAAGAGAGGGGTGACATTTGTTATAAGCTCACTGCCGTTAGCCATTTCGTTCATCTTTGCGGCAAAAGCAATGAACCTCTGTCAAAGAACATTCTGGGCCAGGATATATATATATATATATATATATATATATATATATATATATATATATATATATATATATATATATATATATATATATATATAATATTAATTCTTACTCCTGAGGTTTCGTTGCCGCCTTATTTCAAGGACGTAAACCTTCTCAGGTAAGCTTTATTTATTTATCTATTTATTTTATGACTTGGTCACAAATTCACTTCATTGTTTCATATGTTATATTCATCTTTCACAATTTTCCACTCTAAATTATAACTTGTCTCAAAGTAATTCCAGCAAGAGAAAGATACGATTTACGCTATAATTGTAATTTTCGAATCTCATATGTTTTCTGAATGAGAGCCACCATGCCTTTTCATCCACCCACCCACCATCTCGAGCCACTGGGTAACCTACATCGATTAACAGGCTCAAGCTCCATTTTTTTTTCCCAACACCAACCAAGGATAGAGGGCGGTCTTTGTTTATTCCAACACACTTTGGAAAGAAAATCAAACTAGTAACCTCCTGAATTCACAGACTCTCAAAATGGGTCCTTCGGAGCGTTCTAGAAGCTGAAAACCACCATACTTAACCTTTATTGGTGTGAATGATCATTTCTCACCAATAACTCACTATGAATTGATAATTATGTAAGAGCCAGGAAAGTGATGAGATAATATCCCAGTTGACGGGAGCCTACAGACAACTGTGCTCCAACCACGATTTCCGCCATTTCTGTTGCGGTCGCACTGAAGGAGGAATATTTACATTAGTGCCAAAATGCTTGGGGCTTTTATCAATGTGGCTTTCACTTTAATGCTGGAAAATTAAATAGATGAACTGTTCAAGAACTTTGATAAAAGAAAATAAATTCACATTCCTTGATATTCATGCACTTTTGAGCAATTGGAGAAAATTAAATAATAATTTTTAAAGCTTGATTTGCAGCCTTATCAAATTCAAATCATTAAATTACTGAACATCCTGGCTTCATGAGTAACTGCTGGGTTTTTATCTTGTTCTCTGTTTTTCAATTAATCAACACAGACGAACAGGTTGGAATAAAATCTGACAAGTACATTATTGAAATTACCAGGTTTCATTATATCAGTATATTTCATAGTACTTGAAGCAAAGAAGCAATGCAAGGTGCAAATACACACACAAATACATTTGACCGCATATACGATCTCGATTGGCTAGAATGCATCCGATTTTTAACTTTATTCCGGCTTCTGACAGGTGATAGTTATTCACCAGAGGGTAAACCCTTACTGACACCTAAGGCATAATCTTTTGAATTAAATGACGTACCTTATATTTCTTATTTTGTGGGTTTTACCAAGCGATGTTATAAAACATACGGGGTTGAATTTTAAGTCGGGGGTGGGGGGGGATAAAAGTAGCTTTTGATGAACGACCAAAGTTCCTTTCTGTCTAGGAATTCCTTGGCAAAAGATCTGTGCTCAAACTCGTGTTCAAATTTCTTACTTGAATAAAATTACTCCTCAGACAAATGGTTTCCATAGGTGCGGCCTACCGTTGGTTATCCTTCACCATTCCCTTCACAGGTTACCCTTCACCATTCCTTTCGCTATGACAATGTTCCCAGAACTC
>NC_134807.1:47750416-47772916 GCF_046742065.1 Oratosquilla oratoria
TCAAGAAGATTTAGATCAATTACAGCAATGGTCTGAAAAGTGGCTAATGAAATTTTAACACAAGTAAATGCAAGGTAATGCACATAGGTAAAAATAACAGTAAGTACGATCACAAGTTATTTGGAAATTCGTTAACAAAAGTGGATAGTGAAAAAGATCTCGGCGTAATTATCAGTAACGATCTCAAATCATCCAAGCAGTGTATTTCAGCCTCTGAGAAAGCAGATAAGATTCTAGGACTGATTGCGCGATCTTTTGATTTCAAAAGTCCATCACTCATTAACAAGCTATATAAATCGTTAGTTCGTCCACATTTGGAATATGCTGTTTCCGTATGGTCACCGAATCTCATTAAAGACATTGACAGATTGGAAAGAGTACAACGGCGAGCCACAAAACTGATTCCAAATATCAAAAATAAATCATACGAAAAATCGACTAAAAACATATGAATCTGTTTTCCCTAAAAAAGCGTTAGACTCAGAGGTGACTTGATACAGGTCTTTAAAATTCTAAAGGGATTAACAACATCAAAAAGTGACCAAATTTTTACATTGAATGAGAATCAGACAAGAAAACAATGGTCTTAAAACTCTCCGGAAATAGATTCAATTTGGAAGTAGGTAGAAAACAACTTTGCCAACCGTGTAGTTAATGAATGGAATAAACTTCCTGCACAGGTATTTGCAATGTAGTTCAGTTCGAAGCTTTAAGAATCATTTAGATAAATACCTAAGTAAGATGCTGTAATGATTATAATTTATCTTATATTATTTGTTTTTGTTTTGTTATCATTTGTCTGTCTGATTTTTATTTATTATTAGTTATATGTCAATTTATTATTATTTACTATTTACCTGTTTGTTTATTATTTAACTATACCTATGCATTTATTTATGTATTTTATTTGTTATTTACATTATCATAGTTTTTATTTATTATTTTATTATTAATATGATTTTTTTTTTCGCATCCGACCTAGATATGGATCAAAAGGTCTCCTGTCGGCATGCTCCGCCTTTGTAATCCTTTGTAATATATATATATGTATATATATATACATATATATATTATATATATGTATACATATATATATATATATATATATATATAAAGAGCATACCTTACCAAATCACTTCCCTCCGTAAATTCCCCAAGTGACAACAATCTTTAACCCCTTTCAGCAACACGGAAACGTATTTGTTGGTTTCAGTTGCGTGGCCAAAGTCTTAGGAGTCTTTATTCAGGAGAGGAGCAAATTTAGGACAAAACGATGTCAAGGCTCTACTAATGAGAAACTTATTCCTGGCCATAACACATTTGACACTGACCAAGTACGTCACCCCACTGACGGGGTCAAATATACAGACAAGCGACACACGCCCTTCGAGAGCTCCAAACGGCCTGGAGGGGGGAGGGGGGAAGGTTACTGTCATCGTCATCCCCTGGCGGCATGAGTCGTCCAATGTCAATCGCCGGCTCGTAATAGCAATCAGTTTAGCACAGTCGTCACGCCCTTAGCCTCGCCCGCCGAGCTCCTGTGCCAATGTCTCTCAACTTTTCCTTGCCCCCTTCCCTTCCCTCTGTAGCACACTTTTCATCATACGTTAGGGTGTCATTACAGCCCACTCACCCCCACACTAAGTCTATGTGACTCAAAAGGTGAAATATCTTAAAACACACACACACACACAAACGGTGATGCCTGCTAGATGTCGAGTCAGTGGACTTTAAATTTGCGGTTAGATCAATACTAGATCAGTCTGTGTCAAAATATCTGTGGTCCCCATCCGACACTAAACCCGGGGGAAACCCTATAATTTCATCCCTCTTGAGAACTCCATCTTTAGGTTGATTGTCTTTTCAACCCGCTCTCTTGTCTTTGTCAGAAAACTTTCTTAGCTATTTACTGTCCACTAACTCTGTTCTGGCCAATAGCAGACGATTTTATTCAGAGAAAGAGAGAGTATGAGTATACTGTATATGATTCTGATGTGCCTACGTGGACCTGGCAGTAGGAGACAGACTAATATATATAATTAATTACAGGTCCAGGACTAGCGGCCCTCGCCGCCGTGGCCGTGGCCGCCGCTGCGTGTCTGACAAACCTTCTCTTCCTTTCCCGAGTGCCACCGAATTTGGTTAACCACCACCTTAGCCACGTGACCTTCGCCTTAGCTGAGTAGCTTTCGCGATTTCATTCCATGTGAAACATCCCCCGTTTCCACTAGATTCATTAATCCAGTCCTAGTCGGGTGTCCTCTTTACACCCTCTGTACCGGATGGACCAAATCCCTTCACCATGGCTGCCGCCAGGCTACTACAAAGGAGGAGCATGCCGACACGAGACCTTTTGGTCAATAAATAGGTCGGATGAAAAAAAATGAATAAATGAATGAATAAATAAATAATAATAATGGTCAATAAATAAATAGATAAAGTAAATAAACAGATAATAAAATAAGTAAATAAATAAATAAAGTAATAGAATAAGTAAATGAATAGATAATAAAATAAGTAAATAATAAGTAAATAAAATAAATAAATAAATAGATTATTAAATAAATAAAATAAGTACCTCCGGCAAGAACCGCTGACCTGTGCGATTTCACCCCTCCCCTCCACCCTCACCTTTCACCTCTTCCTTTTTAAAAGTTGTAAATGGCCTCGGCCGTGGGAGGCGGAGGCGGCGGCGAAGGACCTCCTTGACCGCTTGATTACTACCGGTACTTTATCGACGACACTTGACCTCTTCAGGTCAACCACATGAGCCGCTCCCTTCCCATGAAAGGACTTTTCCAACGTCCTTCCTCCAACGGGTTGGAGGGATAAGTCCCGTCAGTCTCTTCAGTCGGGGGAGAGCGTGAGCTCACATCCCAGTGTGAAAAATTATGGTTACCAGGAAGCACCAACAAAATATGCCACTCTACCCAAATTCCAGCGGCCGCCAGGCGATTTAAGTCAATTGAACAAAAACACGTCCACAGAGAAATTAATCTTTCAATTCTCTGTGCATGACTCCACGAAGATGTATGGCATTATACCCTTCACCATAGTGATGCACATCCTTATCATCACAACTATTCCTAACAGTGACTTGCCTTCCTCAACAATTAGTGGGCATAATAGGGCAAAGGTGACATTTTCATCCTCCTCGCCTATTCCCTTTCCTAGTTACTGTACAACTCAGATCGTCTTCAAAATCGGCAGCACAGCTATTCCCACCTCAGCGACACGCCAGCCCCTGTTATCATCACCACCACGCCAATTACGAACTTTCAAGCATCCTTCAACACCACGTGAGTTAATATAACACAAGGCGAGATAGTGTGGATGGCTGATGTACGACGGCATAAACGGTGGCAGTGGAGATGGTAATGATAATGGTGACGGTGTTGGTGGCGACGACGACAACAACTATGATGACAGTGGAGCTGGTGGTGGTGATTATGGAAAAATTATGGAATGGTAGGGAAATATGAAGACTGCAGGGGAATTAAAATGAAACCTACACATACATAACCTTCGACCGTAAAAGTACACACACATGCACACACGCACGCACGCACTCTAACACATGCGAACAATGAAAACAACTAATACCGATTTAATCTCCTGAACAAGCACTCATCCTGAACATGACTCAGCTATGAAGAACAAAGCCTACATAATAAATAACTAAGAAAACACACTCAGTTTGGCACAGCCACAATGCATCTGACTAGAGAAAGTGGTACTGCTAAAGCGAGTAGAGCACGTACGCACGCGCACACACACACACACACACACGTACTATAAGAGGACAAGATAAATTAATCCTAAGCACAATTTGATAAGTGGAATACAACGACGATACCTCGCGAGAAAAGTTCTAATCCTGTGTATTACAATAAACAAATACAACTGCGCATACACACCTGCAAACACACACAAACACACACACATGCGCGCGCGCGCGTGCGGGCACACATACACATACGCTTTTCGACCAGCATTTACGTAACTTCGGCAACCAAGACCGAACGATTAAACTGCAAACACCGACATTCCACAAAATACGCGTCGGCAGACAAATTCACCGTCCTTTGATAAACTTGCAAGAGAGCCAGGCCAAGAACCAAGCACCTCGAAAACAAGTTGGCGGACATAAACCAATATATGAGTGACAAAATTCAGTTCTAAGTTCACGGACTACTATGGCCTGAATTTATGACTGGTACAAGTGTGTCGCGTTCCGAGATCCGGCTGACAGGTAATGTTCTTCATGCCTCGAAAGGTGGCCAAAACTAAGCAGTTGGTTAAACGAGGTAATTGACGCATGCTGTGGCTGAACTCGCTATTGGGGTCATTCATTTGGAATGCACAATTACAATCCAACATATTCAGTCTGTACAGATGCACATTAAATATTACCCTACAATAACTATAACGTAAAAGTTATAATACATTAAATACATCCAGTTGAATTGTACATGTTCAAAATAAAGATTAGTGAAGTGAAATAAGCGAAATAAACACAAATATTATATTAGAACATGATATTCAGAAATTTCTTCTTAGCATAAGATAAAAAGGGTTGCCTTTCAAAGTTCGAATTTTTTATATTTCTTAAAAAACCACTGTTACGAAAACTAAACATTGTATAGCACCTGCGTAAACAGAATGAATTATATTATTGATTATGTATATAACTAATACATCTGTATATTTTGGATGACATCACCTCATTTCTGAAAAGTAACCTCGCCAAACCTAAGCAAGGATCTTCGAGACAGGGTGAAGATGACGTTAGAGGAGTTATTATTTATCAATTTTGATGTCTGACACCTCATCAGGCGCTCGTTGGAATGTTCATTTTAGATGTCTACACACACACAGTTAATGAATGAGAAAGAGAGAGAGAGATTATACATGATTGGAGGAGAAATGGAGGGAGAAAGAGAGAGAGAGAGAGAGAGGAAAGCATACTGGAACGAGTTAATAAAATGAGCAACTGGAGACTTATAGTAAAGAGCAAAGAAGACAACAAGGAAAATGAGAAGTGGCCATAATCTGAACAATATAAGAAGAAAACAAGTATCCCAGGCGAGGTTAGGACGGAGCGATACAAGACAGAAATCGTTCCGGAAGCATAACCAAAACCCTCTTCGAATGTGTCAGGTGAATCCAGTGTCTTGCCGTAACTCCCAATTTTGATGAATGCTTGCTAAGAACATAACACCAATGCAAATAAGGCTCTACGCACTGAAACTAATGATGAACTTAACGGAATTCGTCTCATTACGGAAGAAGACAAAACTGGATGACAATGTGGCCATTGAACCCGCGGAATTAAATATATCAACAGCTCAATCAAACAAGCAATGTCTAATTAGTATCATAAACTACACTAAATTGAATAGCACACACGAATACAATGGGAAACCCATCATGACTACAAAGATAACGAAGTAATAAACGGGCAAAGTTACAAAAACGAAAAACAATCAGCTTAGACCTTGGCTCAGATGATGCAAGCAAACAATTACTGGAAAAAGATGCGTATATCAGAATTTCACTAACAGGCAACCAATGTCAACAAAAGGAAACAAAAGCCGAACGCCACAAATCAGTCTCTCATCAGACGTCGACAGCCCTTGACAGCAGACAGACGATACTTACACAAGCACAATCTCGCTAGAGCTACTCTCTAGAGTTGACTCGTATTCGTAATCCAACTTTACGTTGGATAGCTTTACCTTGGCAGTTAACACTGCCACCCACTTCTGGGCATTTCCCAGCACTTTTTTCCTATCCGTCATTTTCCGTATCTTCGTAGCTCTCCGGGATCCGCACGAGCCCTTGTTGCCTCGTGAGACTTCTACGTCGTCCGGCCCGGCGAAATCTAAAAAAATTCTATTGTAGTTTAGAGTAGTGTAGACACCGTAACCACTGGGCACACAGTGTGTCCTACCACGCGGCTGTCACCATTCGCCAAAGGAAACTGTGTGACCCCTTTATATTATTTTCTTTGGCTCTGCTGAGCACATTTTATTTTCGCGTAACAGGGAGTTCGTCCCCCCACCCCGACGCGCAGGATGGAGTCCTCAACTCCATCCCTGCAAACTAGGAAGACCTCCCCTGACGACCCCAATATCGACCCGGACAAGGTTAGACACGTGTTTCTCCATTCTGACAAGACTCGATTAGCTTACCTCAACCCTTTCATGCTTAAAAGATGTCTATCACAATTTACCGATGATATTAATCAAGTTAAAAAACTAAGAAGCGGAGACCTCCTAATTACCACCAACTCTGGGAAAGCTACACGCGATCTTCTCAAGGTCAGGAAGTTTCATTCCTTCGATGTTGTTGCATCCCTCCCTAGGTCACTCAGCTCCTGCAGAGGAGTAATCCACTGCAGAGATTTGATGACCATGGAAGAATGTGAAATCCTCGATGAGATGAAATCCGAAGTAATATTAGATGTTAAATTCATAACGCGACTGGACCGAGAAAGGAACATGCGAGTGAACACGCCCCTCATAATTCTGACATTCAATTCAACAACCCTCCCTGACCACGTCAAAATTGGTTACATTCATGTCCCAACACGACCATATGTCCCTAACCCTTTACGCTGGAACAAATGTTTCAAATATGGTCACCTTGCCAAATTCTGCAGCAAACAATCAGTCAAATGCGGTAAGTGTGCAGGCGAACATCCTACGGATGCTTGCTCTGCTAATGTGTTTCAATGCGTTAACTGTCCCTCCAATAACAACCATGCATCCACCTCCCAAGACTGTCCTACATTCAAAATAGAAAAACAAATCTGTACAGAAAAAGCAACTTGTGGCATATCCTTTTACGAAGCAAGGAAGCGTGTGATGGAAAGACTAATTACCCCAACTAGTACCTCCGGAGCAATTTCATATGCTTCGGCAGTAAAGAAAACTTATAGAACCATTGAAACACAAACAGATAACAAACACTCCAACAAGGATAAAGATCATCGCCAAATTACCAAGCAAACTCACTCGCACCTTCCTTCCCCGGCCATCCCAGAGCTTCCCAAGCGTGTGCTCAGACGTACGGAAGAGGATGTCCACATGGAGACCTCCGTTTCTTCCAAGCGACTTTTAAGTCCTATTTCTAGCCCAGAACAAAAATCCGGGCTAAACACAACTCTCCCACTAAGGCCAAGAAAGGAAGAAACCGAAGCAGATAAACAAAAAAAATAATGATAATAATAATAATAATAATAAATAAATAAAAATAAAATATATAAAAATGAAAATAATCCAGTGGAATTGCCAAGGTGTTAGAAGTAAATTAAATGACCTTGTAATTTTTAACTCCCTAAACAACCCCTCAGTCATATGTCTACAAGAGACGCTCCTTAAGCCCAGTGTCGAGTTCAAACTTAAGAACTTCACCACCTATAGGAAGGACATGTTGGCGCCTGGAGGGGGGGTCGCAGTTGCAGTCAGCGACTGCCTTCCCCAAGTGGAATTACCACTAGCCACCACCTTGGAAGCAGTCGCTATCAAAACAAAACTGCATAATAAACTCGTCACCATCTGCTCCATTTATCTACCTCCCGACCCTCGTTTCCCACTAGAGGAAGTAAACAGGTTGATACAACAACTACCCCACCACAAACTCATAGTGGGAGATTTCAACTCCCACCATCGCATGTGGGGTAGCGAAAAAAAACTCTCTTCGAGGGGAGCAGATGGAAGAAGTGCTCAACACCAACAACCTGGTCCTCCTAAACACTGGCAGTCCCACTCGAGTAGACGATACTAGGGGTTCCTTTTCATGTATAGATTTATCCATATCATCTGCGTTGTCTGACATCACACAATGGAATACGCATGACAACACCATGCTCAGCGATCATTTCCCAGTAATATTAGAAATAGGGGGTGACCACGCTACGGCTCCTCCAGCCTACGGAGACAACCCACCCTCTCCCTGTCCCAAATTCAATATTTCAAAAGCAAACTGGGAAATGTATCGCACAACAACCAACGTCAACATCACAGGGGATAATATGGATGACAAAATATCAAATTTAACTGTTTCAATCTTGAATTCAGCTCTTAAGCATATTCCAAAAACCTCGGTATTTCACAAGCATAGAGTTCCTTGGTGGACATCAGACTGCAGAAAAGCACTTTGCAAGCGGAATAGGGCTTACCGAACTTTTAAAAATAACCCAATTGCACCCAATTTAATTACTTTAAAAAAAAAAGCGCAAGCAGAGGCCCGCAAAACAATCAAACAAGCCAAACGAAAGTCTTGGCACGACTACATCTCAACAATAAACACAAACACCTCTCTAACACAAATCTGGTCAGCCGTCCGAAGAATCGACGGCAAATATACACCAAGCGTAAAGACCATGACCATAGGAAATACATTTGTAGATACTCCCACCGACATCGCAAACACAATAGCAGACACTTTTACATACACAAGTAACACAAATAACTATTCTCCAACCTTCCTACAACATAAACAAAGACGGGAAGCAGAACCCCTGATCTTCCATACACAGACATACCACGACTACAACACTCCCTTCCAACTACACGAGCTTGAACAAGCCTTAAGCTCGTGCAGAGGAACCTCTGCTGGCCCAGATGGGATTAGGTATGAGATGCTGCAACATTTGAATCCAATTTCACTGAAAAAAATTACTAGAAATATACAACGCAATTTGGATTAATCAAGAATTTCCAAAAACATGGAGACATGCCCACGTCATACCTATTCTCAAAAAGGGGAAGGACCCAAAGAGTCCTTCCTCTTATCGCCCTATAGCGCTTACCAACTGCTTATGCAAAGTATTAGAACGTATGGCCAATAACAGATTAAAATTCATTCTAGAGTCTCAAAATTTAATAGTTCCTGCCCAATGTGGTTTCAGGAAAAATAGAAGTAGTCTCGACCATTTGGTCAATTTAGAACACGATATCCTCTCAAGTTTCGAGAGGGAAGACCACCTTGTTGCTTGCTTTTTAGATTTAGAAAAAGCCTACGACATGGCATGGTGACATGGTATCCTCGAAAAACTCTATGCACTTGGCCTTAGAGGGAATCTCCCTATTTTCATTTTTTTTTTTTTTTTTTTTAAAGAACGTACATTTTCCGTTAAAAGTCAAAATTACTATTCAACAGTACGCACACAAGAAAATGGCGTACCACAGGGAAGTGTGTTAAGTCCCACACTATTTATGCTACTCATAAACGATATTCTACCCGCTCCACCTCGGAACCTTAAATACTCATTATACGCTGACGACGTCGGAATCTGTCATTCCTCATCGAACGCCAAGTTTTCCGGCTCTCGCGTACAACTGGCCCTGGACTCGCTCCAGGACTGGTATGACAAATGGGGATTTAAGTTTTCGGAATTAAAGTCAACAGTAATTGTATTTTCACGCAGAGCCCAAGCAGAAATAAATCTGCAATTACATGGTAATCCCATTCCAGTACAAAATTCAACCTTTCTCCTTGGCCTGAAACTGGACTCCAGGCTAAACTGGAAGGCCCATATAAAAAATCTAGTTGATGCGTGCAACAAGAGAATTAATTTGCTACGTAAACTAACGGGCACAAATTGGGGAGCAGATAGGAAATCCCTGCTAATGATTTATAAGTCCCTAATTAGATCTAAATTAGACTATGGGTGTCACATTTATGGTTCGGCAACACCAACCACGTTACAACCCCTGAACATCATCCAAAACAAAGGCCTGAGAATAGCAATTGAAGCATTAAGCTGCACAAGGATCGAGAGGCTGGAAGTTGAAGCAAATGTACCCACCCCCTCCACTACAGGCGCGAACTCCTTGCACTCCGATACGTCGCCAAAGTGCTCTGTAACCCTCGACATCCCTGCAAGGAAACGATGAACCAGCACGAGCACTTCACCAACTCTAGCCTAAATCCCCTTTCCATCAGGATCCGATCCTTGTGCGAGCAGTATTCAGTGCCACTGTGGTCAATAGAACAGATGAAAACCACATACTTACCACAGTGGAAAAACATCGCCCTGAAGGTCAACATCCACCAAGACCTCAAGAAAAAATCGTCTTCCACAGAAGAACTTAGACAGAAGACCCTGGAGACCATCAACAAGTACAATGACCACAGGGCACTGTACACTGATGGCTCCAATTGCGGCCCCAAAACTGAGACAGGGTTCTACGGCACCAAAACCCGGATGATGTTCAGATTGCCGGACCATACGAGCATATATATCGCCGAACTCTTCGGTATATACAAAAACATAGAAAATGCTCAATCTGACACACATAGTAACTTCGTCATATTCACAGACTCGTTAAGCGCACTCCAATCAATTAAGACAGGTAATCATATGGAGAACTTTCTCTTGGGCAAAATCATTAGCACATTGTCGATAACTAACAAGTTCATTACTCTCTCTTGGGTTCCCAGCCACATTGGGATCTTCGGGGATGGGAAAGCGGACACCTTAGCCAAATCTGCCTTAGAAAAAGACTCTATTACAGACATACCCCTGGACATAGGAACCTTCAATTCTATACTAAGGAAACAATTACACGCCCACTGGCAACTCCAGTGGGACAACCTTCACATCTCGCACAAACAAAAGGAACACATAACAGACTGGTCGACATCATACAGAAACAACAGACGGGAGGAAATCGCCATAGCAAGACTGAGGATGAACTCCACCCACCTCACCCACCTAAACCCATACATAAACGATGTATTTCCTCCCCAATGCAACACCTGCAACACTATACTATCCATAAGACACATACTCGTACACTGCTCAAGATACAACACACAACTTAAAAAAAGCAGCTAAGCACTACAAATCTTTTGACCGATGACCGTTTACTTATTGACAAAGTAGTATTTTATTTGCGCACTACAGGACTATTGTGGAAATTATAATGGTAGATTAAAAAGGATCGCAGGTTCACACCAGGCTTAATGACCTCATTATAGGTCGATAGCCTTAACCCATTAAACTCCGATGACAAGATGTCTTGTCATTTGGTCAAATTAAACAAAAAATCATAAAACACCAAAATGTTTGATCAAACACCAGAAAAATATGGCGTCAGTCCTCGCTTCGTGCGAGGACTGACGCCATATTTTTCTGGTGTTTGATCAAACATTTTGGTGTTTTATGATTTTTTGTTTAATTTGACCAAATGACAAGACCTCTTGTCATCGGAGTTTAATGGGTTAAAGATCCAACAACAACAGTCTCTACAGTCTACACCACAGTTCGTCGGACCCAGTCGAACAAAGCAAAACAAGGCAAGTCGTCAAAATAGAGCCAAGCAACAAATCGAAAGTAATCAGACCGGAACACAAGCCAGCAGGCGGTCACTCCAACGAGAACGCAACGATGTCCCAAACAAATACATAATCCACAAATAAATATACACACCACACTTGAAACAGATATCCCATAAAGATTATGAACAAACAAATACACTAACCACAACCACATATATCAACACCCTTACTCAACGAGCTATGTACATTAAACTTAAACTATATGTGAATAACCTGCCAGAACCACATATGAGGCAGCCCAGGGAAGTTAGCTAAATAAGCGAATGCCACTATTAAAATCATCTAAGCATATACAAATATGACAAAATTAGGCCACTGCTGAAGAAACAACTAAAACAAAACGCAGATTTTACAAGAAAATTGCTTGTCTTACTAGTTCACATGTAAAAATAGTAGCGAATACAAGAAGAATAATTTATCAACAGAAAAAAGCAGTCATTAATCATCGACAAAGGAGAGCAAAAAATGCAAAATGAACTGACAAACGCGAAGTATTGAAATGAAAAACATAAAGAGGAAAATTAGAATAAAAAGTGTGTAAACCTCCTTCAACAACACGGACACAACGTGAAAATACTGTCCCCCCTCCCCATCCACCTCGGGGGCACAATCAAAGAAAGCCCACAAACAACCCGTCCGCGCAACCAAAGAAGGGCAAACAAACACACAAACAACCAAGCCAGCCGGCTGAAACCTCGGAAGGAAGAATGAGCTATTAGACTTTGTAGTGAGTGCGCGCAAGGTATTGAGTGCGTAAGTGGGGGTATTGTGTTTGAGTAGGGTGAGAACACGTCAAAGCATTGTACATGCTCTAACAATTGTGCGAGAGTAAGGCACCCGCGCACATTTTCTTAATGTATACGTGTATGTGCGCGCGCGTGTGTGTGTGTATGTGTGTGTGTGTGTGTGTGTGTGTGTGTGTGTGTGTGTGTGTGTGTGTGTGTGTGTGTGTGTGTATGTGTGTGTGTGTGTGTGTGCGTTTCACCACCATGGTCTTTGGATTACGTGTTGGACTCGTGATCGGTGGCTATTTCCCTCCCAGAAGAGAGCTCAGAGCTAGTATACGACCGATCTATGGGTAATGCTGTGACCTTACACGCACACACACACCCAACTCCCCGCCCACGAGAGTTGGAGTAGCGACCCGTAGGGCAGCGATACTGAAATTATTTCAGCCCTGGGCAAGATTCGAACCCGGACCTCCGTAGCTGCAGCCGGTACCTCTACCAGCTGCGCCATGTGTGTGTGTGTGTGTGTGTGTGTGTGTGTGTGTGTGTGTGTGTGTGTGTGTGCGCGCACGCGCAAGCAAGCAAGCAAGCAACGTAATGTTAAAAATTATATTCACGTCTGAATTGGAGCATGGTAAAACAAGATGCTTCTAACAGCCGAAGGGTTTAATTAAGGCAAATGGGCAAAGGTTAATGTAGAAGTGCTATGTCCGTATGCCAAAATATCAAAAGATATTCTTTTGTAATTGTGAAATAGTGATAATGGGAGATTTCAATTGTACTGATATTAACTGGGTACATCTGAAACATGGCTGCGTAATTAGTCATTTGAGAACTTGTCGGTGACGTGTAAAAGAGGCCGAAAAATATGGGAATATACTTGTACTCGTCCTCCAATTCATCATCAACCGCAAAAATATGATAAATCGTGTAGAAGTTGGTGAGAGCGTTGCACCTAGTGGCCACAACGTTATTAGGTCCAAGTTGAAAGTAAAAGAAATAGAGACAGTTGCAAAACCGCAGTACCTGACTTAAGACAACAGCTTCAGCTACAGACTGAAAGAAAATATGAAGTAAAAAGCCTATGAATCTTAAGCATAATTACCAGCAACGACTTTAATCGTCTAAACGTTGTATTTCTTCTTCCGAATAAGTATTTACAATTCTAGAACTGATAATACGATCTTTTAATTTCAAATTTGATCAATGATCAACTATATATCCCATTCGTTCACTCACATTTGGCATATACTGTTCCTTTGTGGTCCCCTAATTTCGTTGATTATTTGGGTACAATGAATAAATGAATAGACAAATGAATAAATATACAAATGAATAAACAAATAAATTAACGAATTAGTAAATAAATAAACAAATATATGAAAAGATTAATAAACAAATTAATAAATAGATAAACGAGTAAATAAACAAATAATAAATAGATAAAAAAAAAAAAAATGAAATATAAAAATGTCGGAAACAAATCATACTACAAATGTCCGAAACAGTCAACACAATACCCACTCCCCCGGCAAAAAATATTGAATCAAACAAATAAACAAAATAAAAAGGAGTTCAATATTCCAAGTGGAATTGATAACATCAGAATTGAGAATAGTTTCATATGAGACACTAACTAGAAGAGAAATTACGCCCTTTGCCAGGGTGGTGATTTAATCTTCAAATAAACAAAAACATTTTCGTCAATCACATAGTGTGAGTAAGAGAAACTAGCTTCCAGTCCAGACGACAGGTTGTAGTACAACTTAAAGTTTTAAGATTCATTTGGATAAACATCTAAGCTATTTACTATAATGCCTGCCGAAGGGCTATTGTGTTTGCCTATTTGTATTGTTTGATTCTTTGGGTATTTGTTTATTACTTCATTCCATTTTCCTTTCTGAAGTAGCACTCATTATGCATGGAAAGGTCTCCGGCATTCATGCTATGTCATTGTGATACACAATAAAGTGCACGAGCTAAGAGTGACAGAATAATATATAAGTAACTTTTAATATGTTTGCAAGGTAGCAGTCTACTCATCGTTGAGGAACACCTATGAGGGGTTTAGGCTTGCCAAATACATTAGGTATGCATTGAAACATATGGTGAGAATAAAATCAATTCTGTACCTTCGGATACGTAAAGATATCGCATAAAAATCGGTTCCACATGGTGCTAACCACAGCAACAATAAGTATACTCTGAATGTAATCAGTGTTTGAGGTGAAGGTAAACGAGGAATATGCAAGTGGCATGCGAAAGGCCATTTACGAACTGAGGGAGATAACTACGTTAGAGGCAGAGGGAACTCCTTGAAAACAACTCTCGTCCCGCTTGGAATGCATTCGAGTGTCTTCGTTTCCAATCAGCTCCGCAATGCAGACGATCAGGTTAGCGTGTCTGTAAACACAAACACAAACACACACACACACACACACACACACACACACACACACACACACACACACACACACACACACACACACACACACACACACACACACACACACACACACACACACACACACACACACACACACACACACACGCACGCACACGCACGCGCACACATACAAATGTGATAAAAGCATAAATCAAATACAACTTCAAAAATAATTACGATAACTATAGAACGTGTGGACGAACGCACAAATAAATGCTTCCGCTTCACATGCTGACATGCAGCTGCAGTTATCTTAGTACAACCTAATTATTCTAAGCGATTATGGTACCACAGACAAAGTCTAATGTGCCGATAACAGTAAATACATCTCTGCATCCGTTTATGAGTTATAGCCCTCTAAAAAGGCGTGCCCTTATATTTGATCTTCCAAGGCCACGCAAATTTAAGAGCCACGTACGACTTCTGATATGCTGATAACAGTACACATCCGTCACCGTTTTCGAGACAATGCCCACTAAAATCTACGATCGAATCTTTCTGAAGTCAGTGTCAATCTGCATTTTCACTGTAATCATATATAGGCTTCATGAATAATAGGCCAAATGTCATCTTGGTTTTGTCTTGTTTAACGCAAATCTGACATTTGTGGGAATGGATGATACGGAACAGTGATCTTCTTTGTTGAAAGTTTCTTGATCAGTGATTCAGCAATTCTGTTGATATATTGCTAAAAAATAATAACAAAATAAAGATAAGTAAAAAAAAATTCACCAAAAACAATACCTCACCCTGGACGGAGTCCGGGATCGAGGTACATATCCAATTCATCACACTGCCCACTTCCCCATCCACCTGAGCAGCAATTCTTCCAGACCATGTCCCTCCCATACACTTTACGGCTGCATGTACATCACACCATCACTACCCTTTCGTCCCCAGTCTTAACTCTCCTGGTCTTTTTCTCGAGACACATTTGGGAACTGATTTCCATCTTTCTCTCTCTTCAGCCAATTTTCCACACCTCACCAAATAAAACCCAAAAGGCATTGCATTTAATGCCAAACCCTCCTAGTGGGAACAGGTAGGTGCTCCTGTTCACAGTCTGTTTCTATATAATCTCCTGAAGGAAGCATAAGGTCACCACCCACAATGCAACACCTCTGTGTTTCCTTAATATCTCTTTGTTGTCAAGTCTTCCGATGCCTAGTGCTCCTCAGAATTTGAGGAAAAGTCTGTCCCCCGGTGTCATCAGGGTCCCCAATATTGGAGGACAAGTCGTTGCATGAGGTTTGTATGATACCGGTCTCTTCCATGATGCAAGGCAACCTGAAAATATCCAATGGGTGACAAAGAAAAAAAAAAAATCCGTAGCGTTGAAGGGGAGTGCCTTATCCACCCACCCCCAACCTGGCTACGGATCGCACGAAACCCAGAATTTCCAAATCAGAACACTACTAATAAATTTCAAGAACCTCCGTCAGGACTGAGACACAATGTTCTCCTGTGGCAGTCTGGTAGGTAGAGGTGACTTATTCTTACATACTACGCCGGCGTGGGATATACAGTTGGAGACAAAGGTTCTTCGACACTAATCACATGCATCAGTGTTCAGACGATCCTAAAATTATATCTTTTTGGGAAAGCACTAGCAAAAAACTGTTTGGGTAACAAACACGTTTACACCATTTCATTTTCTTATCTACGATACACTTTAGCTGTAGCTAACATTAGTTAATTGACTGAATTACGAAGGTAGACTTGAGATATAATAAGGTTTCGATCAATGATGTCCTTATGTGGACCAAGTCGGCCACCATACTGAATAAAATTGTTTGGCACTAACAACGACAAAATCTGCCAAAGGGCGTCACCGGGTCAAAGAATTGTTGGAGGATCTAACTCACATCTGTAACTGTTCTACATAAAGTATAGAACCGCTGCCGACGGGTAAGAAAACTACAAAATTCTAGATACTTTGCTCTAAACTGACCTGGCTAGAAGAAAATATCCACTAAAACAAAGCACGACCTCCCTCTCTCTCTCTCTCTCTCTCTCTCTCTCCCTCTCTTTCTCACACTTCACTTATAACTCAAATTTCCATGGAGTTGAGGGCGCGACGGCACTCTACTGCCTGCACCCTAAGGCCAAGGTGGTCTAGCCCCAACACTGTAGACGCCCAATAACCTCGACCATATGCACTAAGTATCCGATAATGACATTTGTAATTCCATAGGAAACCAATAGTGCGTCTCTAGCAGACCAATACTCGTGTAGGTTGTTGCTATTGTTGGAGTGCTTCTCTTCCTTCCCGATCGTGGGAGGGCGTGTCGGGGGTCTTGGCAGGAAAGGGGTGAATGGGTACGGGCGGACTTAGGTGCGGGTGGGGAGTTGTTGAATTTAAAAAGGTGGAGGGTGTAAACGAGGGTGAGAAAGAATTGGATGTCACAGCCGATGAAGAGGTCACGCGATAAGAATTATGGTCAAGTAAGGGAATTCAAAGCAAGGGCATGCAAACTAAAAACAGATCCTGAACACTGAGGTGAGAATCCTGGGGAACGAAATCATTCAAGAATAATTGAGGGGCGGGGAGAAGGAAAGGGAATGGAGGAGAGGGGCTGAGTGAAGGGATGCGGGAGAGGATGGGAAAAATGAGACGGAGGAAGGGAAGATGATGGGGAAAGGGAAGAGAATGGAAACAGGAAGAGGAGGACGAAGGGAAGGGTAGGGAAAAAGAAATGGCTCAAAAGGAAGGAGAAAAGGAAGGCGAGAAAAGGGAGGTATAGGAAGGGAAATATAGGTAAAGGAAAGGAAGAAAACAGGACGGAATGGGAGGGAAGGGTATGGTAAAGAAGGGGAGGGTGGGTAACAGAAAGTGGATGAAGGGAAGAGGAGGTAAGGTCAGGAATGGGAAGGTGAAGGATAGGAAATGATCAATGAACGGCGCATACTATTAAGTCCAATGTCGTAAGAGGCAATAGCAGCTAGCACTAAAAAATCGGGTGACCTAAAAATAGAATAAAGTTAGGGAAAACAGGAGTCAAAGGAAGAAATGAATTAGAGTAGGACAACGTCAAAGAACAAGGTTGAATAAATCAACTGTGAACTAGGTATGGGGGAAAGACGACGGAGGTGCTGGGCAGGCGGTTGAATGAGCCACCTACGGGGTGTATACGACGCTGCGGGACTGTGTAGACTGTAGAGTAGAGGGTGAATGAGAGAGCCAGGGGGCGAGTCGTTAAATCGCATCGATTCATCAAGCCTTTCGTTCCCGTGTGAGACTCATTCGTCTTCAACCATGTTCCAGCTCATCTTCATCATCGAGGCTCACCGTGTTCCCACCCCAGACAGTAGAAATCAGCGTACTCGATTAAAGCCATTAACTACAACAAACAAACAATCATACAAATAAATACACCAATGATTGTATGATGTTTAATTTATTAAACACGGTAACTTACTCTATGGATTCGGTTCGGTTTTGGATGGATTTTCAGTACGAAGGAAGCTCTCCTTCCGGAAAGACCTCGCTGCGTAAAATCGCCGGCCTATAACCTGAACGAACAAAATGTATAAACTGGGAAAGGAAGATGAAGTCACGGGTCCTGGTCCGAGTTTTATCCTTGACTAGGGCATGAAACAAAACTAAAAAATCATTTGAACCTAGCCCCATATCTTCTTCACCCCCATTTTCTCCAACTTGCCATATCTCAAAACTTCATCACCGTCCTCAAAAATGTGTATACACACACACACGCACGCACACACACACACACACACGCACACATACACACACACACACACACACACACACACACACACACACACACACACACACACACACACACACACACACACACATATATATATATATATATATATATATATATACTTACATATAATATATATATATATATATATATACACACATATATATATAAATATATATATATATATACATATATGTGTGTGTGTGTGTGTGTGTGTGTGTGTGTGTGTGTGTGTGTGTGTGTGTGTGTGTGTGTGTGTATGTATACATACATATATATATTTATATATGTATATACTGTATATATATATATTATATATATAATATATAATATATATATACTGTATGTATGTATATACATATGTATATATATATATATATGTATATATATATATATATATATATATATATATATATATATGCCATCATTTTCAGAGGAGACGTGACCGAAAATGATGGCAGGGGCTATTTGTCCGTACCAAACTCGAGCCACTCAGGCAAGTTGGGACAGTTGTTCACTAGAGCCGGTATCAAGATTGCGATCAGCACGGGAACGAAAATAGGAGACATTGTTAAGAACCAGAACAAAGTAGTGGCCAACGGAGAAGAAAACAGTGTCGTCTACAATGTACCGTGTGGAAACTGCCCTATGAGCTACTACGGGGAAACCAGCAGAGGTATTAAGAAGCGGACAGTTGAGCACAGAAATGACGTCAAGGTACACCAAGTATCAAACTCGCTAGTGGTTCATGTAGATACTCATGGCCACTTACCAGACTGGGACAGAGTAGAGGTGCTGTAGAAAGGACTTCCTAAGAAGAGAAGAAAAATAACTGAAGCAGCTTACATCGCTTCCCATCCGAGCAACAACCACCGCGATGGATTTATTAAATTAACAAAAACGGCCAGCCGCTTGATACTTCGCGAGGCAGAGCGTAGGACGAGAGGTCAGGTCGATCATGGTGGAACGCGGATAGATTCGGCGGGTATTTAGGGTGTGAATTGTTTAAATGTGTATGTACTCTGAAGAAGTCCTGGTAAGGACGAAACGTCAGAATAAATCCCTAAACGGTTCCCTGTGTTTATCTCACCACCCATCCACTCATATATATATATATATATATATATATATATATATATGTATATATATATATATATACATATATATATAGATATATATACATATACATATATATATTTATATACATATATATATTATATATATATATATATATATATATATATATATACATATATATATATGTATATATATACATATACATAAATATAGATACATATATATATATATATATATATATATATATATATATATACAGTATATATGCAAAGTAGACCACTTGGAAAAATAAACTAACAAACCAGAGCGCTTTCGTATATTACATCTTCAGTGCAACAAGTACATAGTGATAGGAATACATAGACAATATATACATGATACAAAGGAACAAGGACAGTTTGAATAAGCGTAGCGACCAATTACCCCCTGGAGAGCGGAAGGTCATTGTCAATTATCTTACGATGGTCGGGCGACATCAGGTCACAGTCGCCAAGGAGAGCGGAAGGTCATTGTCAATTATCTTACGATGGTCGGGCGACATCAGGTCACAGTCGCCAAGGGTCACTGTTTCTACTACTTATATAGGGCGACATTAAGTCAATTCGTTGGATTACATTTTCCACTTGTATCTACCCATCCATTTATCCACTGATCATTGATACCCCCACTTTCACATATGTGATGAAGATATATGTATATATATATATATGTCTGTATATATATATGTGTATATATATATGTATATATATATATATATATATATATATATATATATGTTGAAGTACGTAGGACAGAATGAGTGGAAGGGTGGTGAGGTAAACACCAGGAACCATTGGAGTATTTATTTCTAACCACCTACCAGATTGGGAAAGAACAGAGGTGCTGCACAAAGGTCTAACAAAACAGAGAAGAAAAGTAATTGAGGCAGCCTATATCAATTTACATCCATGTAGCAACCACCGTGATGGATTTGTAAAGTTGGCGAGAGTAACGGCCAGCTTGGTTCTTCGTGATGCCGAACGGGGGTGCATGAGGAGCGAAGACGATCGGGGAGGAACGGGATAAGTTGTGGGTATATAAGCTGTCAATTATTTGTTTGTGTACACTCTGAGGAAGTCCTTTCAGAACGAAACGTCAGAAATAAAAACTCCAACGGTTCCTGGAGTTTACCACACCACCCTTCCACTCATATATATATATGAGAGAGAATGCGGGTGGGGAAGGGCATTCTCTCTCATTTGTCTGAAATAATCTTAAATATATATATATATATATATATATATATATATGTATACATATATATATATATACATATATATATATATACATATATATATACAAATAAATCCTTCGAAATGAGTCTGGTGTTTACCGATATGAATACACACACACACACACACACACACACACACACACATACACACACACACACACACACACACACATATATATATATATATATAAATATATATAAATATAAATATATATATATATATTATATATATATACATACATATATATATATATATATATATATATATATATATATATATATATATATATATCTGGGGCACACGTTTTCTCTAAGGCAATTCTGGTTGAAATCAACTGCACTAGTTGCTTTAACAATCTTCAAGACTGTATTCACAAATCACCACTACCATCTACCAAGTTGCCAAGAAGCTAAACTCCCTCCCCTGTAACACTAAAACCTTTAATACCAACTTATACCAGCACTTCCATTAATACCAAAAATTAATACCAACACTATAACACCATCACCTCCCACCCTCCCTACTCCTCCCTCTTCCTCCCACTCCCAGCCCCCTTCTATTTCTTTTCGTCCTCCTCCTCACCAGGCCACAGCCACCACCGACCAAGCTGATGGAAACCCTACACTTTGGACCATTCGAAATGCGCCTTCAGCCGCCGCTCCCGACCCGCTCCGCTTTGTTTTGCGGAGGGGAAGCCCAACACAATGCACAGGCCCGTGGCGTCAGCCGAACGTCATGCTTCTCACACCGCTCCTCCTCCCTCTCTCTCTCTCTCTCTCTCTCTCTCTCTATATATATATATATATATATATATATATATATATATATATATATATATATATATATATATATATATATAGGTCGGCCTCACAACCACCGTACTCACGCTACTGGCCCCCCCCACTCCCGCTGCCCAGTGTGTTAGGCTATCCGTACCAAGCGTCAAGTTGACTGTCAGCCACCATAAGTCGGATATGCTGAGGTTGACGCAGATGGGATAAATGTTGACGTAACGCTTGTATAAACGGTACTGGAAGTGGAGCGTGAAGGAGGGTCAGGCGTGGAGAGACAAGGACACCAACACCATGTCTGTCAATCTACTTATCCATATGTTTCCCCAAACGAACCACTGGATAACTTTTAACCCGGAAACCACGACTTCGGTTGGGTGAATGAAATCGCCACAGGGCAGCATCTGAGCAAATCCTGAAGATATGGCCCGGCGAGGAAGGGGATAATGACGTGGCTGGAGTAGGATTGGGAGAGGGAGGGGAGTGAAGCGTGCGCGAGGAGCTTGTTCGTATGTTGTTCACCCGCCCAGACCGAGCACAACTCTCTGTCCTTCTTTCAGCACCATGTCAAACTTTACGTACTTTGTTCTGATCCCCCTGAATATTTTCTGTAACTCAGGGGTGGCGATCTCGAGGCACTGTTGGGGATTAACTCGATTTGAACCTTCATCCCGACGTCAGAGCACAATAACTGACTTAATGTTAAATTTAATTTGCCAAGGTTTAGCAAACACAAATGAACGATGCTCAAATAAGCTAATCGGTTGCTTAGACATTGATATACCTGCCAAGATATGCGCATGTAAACTTACTCCCAAAAAGACATTTGCAATCATAGGCAAGACTGTAATTCAATAAACATATAAGTGTGTGTATGTGTGTGCGTACAGGCATGTGTGTGCTGGTGTGAGCGCGTGTGAGTGCGCATGTGTTGGTGAGTGTAAAACACACACACGCGCGCGCACGCACTCACGCAATAACACAAGATTCAAAATTACGAAAGAACGAGGACCATGTCACTTCAGTCTTGAGGGCGAGGCGGGACACGAACGTGCGATATCAGTCCTTCCCTGCAGAGACTCGTCCAACAGTCATTAATATTTT
>NC_134807.1:47777916-47782916 GCF_046742065.1 Oratosquilla oratoria
TGAGCTCTCTTTCGGGAAGGAAATAGCTGTCGATCACGAGTCCAACACGTGATCCAAGACTATGGTAAAGCACACATGTACGCACGCACACAAACATACAGATGCTCGAGGGCGCAGTATACAGAGCATTTTCTCGTTCCTCATCTCAGACGAAATCCAGCTTAAATCAAGCGATTAACGAGTTTGCTGCTTATGTTTATTAAGAAGATACTGTGGTAAATGATGCAGTCATGGGACCAGCTTCAGGAGCCTACCAGTGGTGAGCCTGTAAGATGGGCGTCAAAGGGACGTTACCGCCCGTCTTCAAACCCGTCAGTATCCTCACCCCCATCGAGAGGTTGACACTAGTCTTCGGACTACGCCCAGGAGCGTGACATGTAAAACAATGGCAAGAGAAGGCTGACAAACTTCCTAATAACACAGAACAATCATTTATCGGGGACCAAAAGAATGTACGACGGTGCGCTCAAATAAGTGGTTATATGCCTGTCGCTGTTTATCCTATTTGCATGCGACCTTCCCACCCCAAACCCAAAGCACAACACCAGAACTCTAAGGGCCTGTCCACATTGAGCCTCATGTTGCGCTAACACGTTAGTGGTGATGTTGATTGTAGTGTTGCGGGCGGGCTTTTTCAACCCGCCGCGCGCCTCACAACCGTTCTAATTTCATGCAGTGGGACAGTGCCCCATCGTGACGCAGATGATGACACATATAGGGTGGACAAGGAGCAACACTCTTGCATTTATATTTATTGTTTATCTGGTCCTACTCCGCCAGAGCGCTATGTAGGACCGACACTTTTTCTTACCTGATATATAATATATACATATCAACAAAGCTTATAATAGAAATACACCCCGCCAAAAGTATGTACTTATACATCTACTACAGCATCATCCTTGCCTTTGGAACGTGAAATGCAAGGAGCACAAGCGAAGAGACTTAACAAGTGCAAGTATGGAAGTAATCTAAGCAGAAATGCATCGTATTATGAACTGTGAACTGGACAAGGAGGACACGCATCCTCCCTTCAACAATGTCCAGAGGTGACTGACGCGCTTCAGCACTACGGGTAGTAACAAACAGTTTAGACACTCGTCGTTGTATTCAACACTACCAACTGCCTCATGCAACGCTGCACGAGGTTCAGTGTGGAGTTGGCTTAACACACGCATTGGCCCAGCACTGCATCTACAAGTTTGCATCCAAAAACATTAAACTTCCCTCAAATAGCTAGAACTATAGCTGACACAAGGCAGAACCTCAACATCTCCTCAGAAGTCATCAGTGACGTTGCTTACTCCAGGCTACCATAAATAAAAGAAGCACCAAGTGATCACACTAAACGGTCAACCTCTTCCACTGGACGAAAACCTAACATGACCTGGCCTCACATTCGACACACGTAAAACCCTTATTCCTCACACTAAAGACTTTCAAAGTGAAAGCAAATAAGAAACTAAACATACCCAGATCAGTTGTAAACACTGGATTTGGGCAGCAGAAAGAAATATTCATCACCGTTCAAGCAACCCTTAAAAACCACACTTAACCATGTTTCCACAACTGAAAAAGACAACTTACAAACAATACAAAGTAAAGTTTAAGAATAGTAACTGATTGCACTGAACAACACTACGAGAATAAACTCGAAAATCAAAAATTTTACCACAGAGTAGCAAATGAGAATGACAGACACACAATTTATGCAAGAGTACTCGAACCTATTCACCCCTCACATCACATTACACAAATACAGCTCTCAAACACAACATGAAAACAACTTCAGCATTATTCTACTCAAAAATATACAGTATCCCACTACACTTCCATGCAAAAATATATACACATACAGATAATAAAACACGTACTCCATAGACAGCTAAATTCTATAGTTAGCCTAACTTCCTCAGATTCCAACCCAACAGAGAAATTACGTTCAGGTTACCATCCCGCATTGAAACAGCACTAACAAAGAATGGGCCTGGACGAAGTCACCAGAGAACCTCGAGGAAACCATCACACAGAAGGCATGGAGCACATCTACAGTACCCCTCTCATTCCAGACGACTCCACAAGATCTCTCCGGCAGCAGTTCTCTTGAAAGAGAGAACCGAGGCAATGTATACACTGGCTTGTTGTCAATACAAAAATGTAGCTACATGTATCTACGTACATATGCATTAATCAACACGAGCAAACGCTGCCACAGGTCACAGATAAATCCACCATTCTCCTACAGCTCTGACAAAATCCCAAGTAAACTACCGCTCCATCCCCACCGTTTTCAGGCCTATTCGACCAAATTAATCTGTCGTAATGATAATGATACTAATTGCACAAAGTGCATTGTTTACAAAGCGACGGCAACTTTACCATCTTAATTTACTCCACAAAACTATCAAAATCTAATGTTGTACCATATGCTAAAGAAGGTTGAGGTGCTGCACCGGTTTGGATATGACGATAGCCGGGGCCGAGGTAACGCTACGACCGATTCAAGGTCCACGAAGAACTCTGGACCGATTCGAACGACGCGAGAGCGTCCGATATGATGGCGCGGGAAAAGAGGCCAGTCAGTGGGGTTGTAAAAGAAGGAACAACAACAGACAGAAAATATAAAACGAATGAAAAAGAGAGGGAGATTGGAATAGTGGGTGAAGTGAATGAGAATGGGAGTGAGACAAAGGAGAAATAAGAAAAGTGGGAGAGGGAACAAGAAAGGGCAAAGCAGGTGAAGGAAGAGGCGATACAGAAGAACTGAGAAGGAAAAGTAGAAAAAGAAGAGGTGGAGTGAAAAAGAGGGATGTGAAGGGAAGAGGAGAGAAGGAAAGAGAAGAGAGAAGAAGCATAGGGAGGGGAGGGAAGGGAAGTGACGAAGAATGGGAAAGAAGGGAAAGGGAGAGGAAGGGACGGAAAATGGAGATAGTAAGAGATATGGACAACAGTGCAAAATATGGAGGAGAAAAGTGAAATGCGGATATGTATGAGGAGGGAAAATTAAGTTGAAAGGAAACGAAAGGAGTGCGGAAGAGAAAGGGAAACAAGAGTTGGAGGCATGAGGTGGAGTCAAATTGGAAGAAAAGAATAACAAGGGGGAAAGGGAAATACGATGAAGCTGGTAGCAAAGGCACCGTGTAGGGAAGGGAAGAAACGAAGGGGAAGAGGAAGCGAGAAAAGAGGTGCAGAAATAATAGGAAAAGGGACCTCAAAGAAAGTAGGGAAAGGGCAGGAGAGTAGAAATGGGAACAGGGGAGAGAAAAGAGATGAGATGTGAAGGGAACAAGTGAGAGGGAAGGGAAGGATGGGGAAGGAAGAAGGCATGAAGCACAGGGAAGGATGGAGATGATTAAACCTTCCAATTCGGCGAGGCGTTTATGGTTTTTCTTTTGGCTAAGAACAAACGGTTTGAAAGAGGTCTTGATCGATTGAGACCCCATTATTGAATGTCCACAAACTCTCACAGCTGCATAAAATCGTTTGTTTTAACCAAAATAAAACCAATGGTATGCGTCACCGTGTTGAACGGGTTAAGTGGAAACAGTAAAGAGAAAATCCGAAAAGAAAAGCGGTGGAAGAGGTGGGGGTGGAGAAGAGAGGATGTTGAGTGACAGATGTGTCAGGTGGGGGAAGTGGGGGGAAAGAAGATAGGAGGTACAAGAAGGGAAAAAGGATAGGGCTGCAAGAACATGATAGACATGTGTCATGGAGAACTACATAAAGTAGGAAGAGAAACTACGGGAGGGAAAGAGAAGAGACGGGTTGGATGACGAGATGAGAAAATGTTGCAGGAGAGAAGAGAAGGAGAAAAGGTGGGAGATGGATCGAGGTTGTGAAAAAAAAAGGTGTGAGAAGAAACGAAAGGGGGCATGACGGGAACAGAATGCAGGTGCATGGATAAAGGAAGTGGTGGGGAAAAGAAGAGACGTGAGAGGGAAGGAGCGGAAAGAAGGATACGTGAAGAATGAAAGGTCAGAGAGGATGGCAGAGGAGAAGGGAGAAGACTGAAGTTTGGGGAGAGAAGAGCGGGGAGAGAATGAGGGGGGTGGATGGGCGATGCCAAGTTGTATACGGTAGTTGCATGAGGCTGCCCGGCTTCTGATCTACAAGCTTCCCTTCCCCCCTCCCTCTCTCACACTTCTCGACCCCATTCCTCCTTACCATTCTTCCCCTCCTGCCCACACCCTCTTCTATCCTCCCTCCTCTATTTTCTCATCTCTCTCACTTCTCGCACGAATCCAAATGACATTATTCCATGGTATATGCTTCTCTCACTTTAGACTCATTCCTTCGACCCTTCTGTAATGGGCATCACTTGTTCCTATATTGTGGCTACAATCAGGTTGTCTTCATTCAAATGTGTGTAGACCATTTAAAGAAATTTCTCCACTATCCGAATATTCCAAGCCTTCTCTTGGCCAAGGTCAACTCTTCAAGTCATATAAGCTGTGTGTGTGTGGGAGGGGGGTTGATGCTATACGGCTGTGGGGTCTCGGGCGAGCGAGACCCATTTGCCCTAAGTCCATAAAACCATTGGACCTCTGCGCAAACATCAGTGCAATGTCCGGGTGATTCCTCCCTGTCCCCTAAGTGACCAGCCCGTTCTAATCACCTACACAAAACTCCTTCTCTAACCTCTTCCACCCCCGCCCCCTTCGTGGCAATGTTTTCATTTTTATTATTCCCGTTGCCCCTAAGCTACTTCATTCATTTGCGCGTAACACCTTCTGCAGCGAAGAGGTTAATCTGTGTATTTCGATTACACGACCACCGTTTCTTTCCCTCTGATATCACGTTCCCCTACCACGATATAGTCAGCCATTGTTTACAATCTCATGACAACTCAATATCGCGTGACACCACGCTACATGAATACTCTGAGCTGCGTCGTTTGACGTTCGCAGCACGAGAGGGACATAACCCATAACCCTTCTGACGTGCTTTCTCAGCAATATATATTCAAGCCTGATGCAACACTAACCATTAACCGCATTCAA
>NC_134807.1:47785416-47855416 GCF_046742065.1 Oratosquilla oratoria
AAAAGAACTCGAAGAAGAAGAAGAAGAAGAAATCGAAGAAATCGAAGAAGAAGAAGAACTCGAAGTACTCGAAGAAGTAGAAGAAGAAGAAGAAGAAGAAGAAGAAGAAGAAGAACTCGAAGAAGAAGAAGAAGTAGAACTCGAAGAACTCGAAGAAGAAGAACTCGAAAAACTCGAAGAAGAAGAACTCGAAAAAGAAGAACTCGAAGAACTCGAAGAAGAAGAAGAAGAAGAAGAAGAAGAAGAAGAAGAAGAACTCGAAGAAGAAGAAGAAGAAGAAGAAGAAGAAGAAGAAGAAGAAGAAGAAGAAGAACTCGAAGAAGAAGAAGAACTCGAAGAAGAACTCGAAGAAGAAGAAGAAGAACGAATGAAGAAGAAGGAGGCTAGGAAGGAACGGAGAGAGGCCAAAGCAAAAGCTTTAACAATTCGCAAAGTTTCGAAACAAGAAAAGCAAGTCAAAAAAAGTTATTAATTAAAGGACAAAAAGAATTAAAAGAATATAAAAAGGGTGTTTTGAACGGAAATTTAACACCAGCACAAATCGCCTATATAGATGACTTGCGAGAACAGCTAGATGTTGACAAGAAATAAAAAGCAATATGATTTTGATATTTTATTTTCCTAAAAAGGGGCGTAGCCGGGCCGGCGCCGGTGGGCTTGTTGTGTAAAAAAAATTTAATCTAGTATTCTAAAGATACGTCAAGTAAAAAACTGAAGTGAACGTTGGTTTGCGGCAGGGATGCTGTTTAACATGCAAATGGATGGGATGACGAAATAAATGAATGCAGGAATGAGGCAGGAGGGAGGTGGATGGGTCAGGAGGTCGATATATGAATTAGGTAGGAAGTGCTGTAAGAAAATAGGTAATATAGTAATGTATCAAATAGTAAGATAATGATGTCATTGCAAGATTGGATGGCACAAGTCTGATATACAACTGCATGGTCTATGCTGGAAGTTATAGATATCTAGGGGAAAATGGATATGAAGGTGGAAGCCTGGAGGAAGAGATATACCACAAGGTGAGGGAGGGAGCGACGGCAGGAAATGACCTGAGAACAGTAAAGAGAAATAAAAGATAGTGTGTGAGTGGAAGCAATGAAAGAAATGTATGAGACAATAACAGTACTAACTCTTATAGATAGCAAAGATCTCTGGGTGCTGGCAGAAAAGCTGTGTGTAGGCGATGGAAATTAGGTGACTCAGTGTTACATAAAAATATGACAAAGTAAGGAACGCATATTTCGTGAATGGAGTGAAATAAGGACTGGGAGACGAGGTATTCCGGTCACGTTATGAGAATGGACTAGACATCCTCGGCGGTGCCAAGTTGAGATCAAGGGTCAAACCAAGGGAAAGATGTATGGGTAGAATAAATGGAACAACAACAACTCTTCGTCACGATACCGAACAAGAGAAATAAGCGCAGGTAACAAACAGAGTCTGGGAAGAAACAACAAATTTGGACAACCTGTTCCACGAGAGGGGTATGAATCGGCAGTAATTCTTATATAGATGCAACCTTCGCTTCAAGTTTTGAGCAGGGAGGAGTGAAATGGACGATGAGTGGAATGACAGGAGTGATTGGGTCTCTCATTGAATACCTATCCATCTAGTTTTGAGAGTAACGGCTGATTGGAAAAAATCTTCACTCCACTGCGCGTGCGCGCGCACACACACACACACACACACACACACACACACACACACACAGAGAGAGAGAGAGAGAGAGAGAGAGAGAGAGAGAGAGAGAGAGAGAGAGAGAGAGAGAGAGAGATAGAAAGAGAGAGAGAGAGAGAGAGACCCACACACACATACAAGTAACCTAAGTTCAATAATATAACCTTTCTCTGATAAACCTATCCGGTGTTGCCTTATGCACCAACTTCAATGGCCGCGGTGGACAAAATTAAAAATTGATCATCTTTCGAGTACCCTAAGATCAGTCTTTTCTTTCAGGCCTCAATAATGACGACGCCAAAAACGAGACAAGACATTATTAGTTACCATCATTATCATCATCATTATCATTACCATTTTATCATTATCATTATTACTATCACTATCATTTTGATCATTATCACCATCATCATTATCACTATTATCATCATTATTATCATTATCATTATCCTAGCTATTGATATTATTTCCCTATCAGACCTCAAAGGTATCCTCAACGAATGACCAAGAGTAAGGCTCTAGAAAATCCAGAAAACGAGTATGCAAGCGTTGTTCACGAGTCGAGGTTCCAAATCCCATTAGTGGTCCTCAGTCATGGACCTCTTACTGTATGTATCCTTGTCCCATTGCATCCTGGAGATCAATCCTACACTGAGTAAAATCGTTCGGCATCTACCAATTATTCCTGGTTTTCAATCTGTTAATCTTAATCCTAGCTTCTGTGACCTCCTAAGGGGTCCCTAGGCTTGTTGAGATCAGTCTCCCAATATGGCTCAATGAAGCATGTTACAATCATCAAAACGGTGACACACCTTAGGGCACACGATTCGATCTGGCTGATGGGAGAGTTCTAAACAAAAGACGATCATAATCGATCAAGATTCCTTTCTAAAACAGACTTCTCCCCTTCTATGAATACAACTACATGACGTTGGCCATAACAAATGTACATAAAATGCGTCACAACGATGTCTCTTTTCTTACAATCCCTCTCGATTTAGACACCTCTCCGGCTCAAGCTTACAAAACGTATATAGCCTTAGCCATAGTGTGTGCAGGAGCAAGAAGTAAAACGGAACGAGTGCGCCCGAAGCTTACGAGGGTCACGGGGGCAATTGTGATCACTAAATGGTCAGCCTAAGTCAGCGGTTCTCAACCCTTTTCCTTCTTCGCCACACCCCTTCTTCCAGGCCATCAACCCGATATCACACCCTTACATTCGCAAAAGAAACTATTTACCAAATGGGAAAGAAAAATTCAAGACTCGTCATTGTTTATCTATAACGTCAGTAAAAATGCATTTTTACAATCTAATGAAATCCAAGGTCCAACAATTAATTACTGGTAACAAAAATATTCAAAAACTTCGAAGAACTTGAAATGTAGAGCCCCACATCCCACTCGGGAAACCAGTCTGCACTCTGCTCCCTCCTGGGCCTTGTGTGTGGTACAGACTCCATCAGTTTTGCGCGTTCAATGTTTTAAGGATTTAAATTACATTCCTACGGACTAGAGTCGAGCACGCATCATTCTAATTAGAAGTGAAGATTAATCTTCACTTAAAGATACATGTTGATCACTTTTAATTTCTCTGTCCCTCCGGTCTGCAAACCTTCTTAAATCTCTTTTACATACATACATACATATACCAAGGCTTTTTCCCCCTTACAAGGGAGGTAGCCAAAAAGGAAAAGGCATAAAATCATTCCCACCCATTCCATCCCTGAATACACTCCACACCCCTCCACCCTCCCTCTTATCTTAGCACCTCCTGGATGACGGGTCATCCCTGCACCTTGTCCACTGCCCTGGGTCAGAAGCAGTGTCGCAAGACACAGCACATCCACAGCAAGGCCGCTTCATTAAATCGGTGACCCCCCTCTCCGTCCCCCCATGCATAAAAGGAGAAGACGGGGAGAAATCCCTTCGGGCTGCGTCAAATTTTGCTCACACATACTACCTCACCCCCCATCCCCCCGTCCATTCCACCTCATGCATCACAACATCATCCATATACAACCATTCTCCATTCACCCCTGTCTTCTGTCCTCTCCCGTCCTTCCTCAACAGACATTCCCCTCTTCCCCAAAGCCCCCTTTACCCCATCCATCCACCTCATCCTAGGACGTCCCCTCATGTACTCCCTCCACATCTGCCTTCCATACCTCTTTTACTAGTCTTTCTTCACTCATTCTTTCCATGTGTCCAAACCATCCTAATACTCTTTCATCAACCCTATCTCCCAATTTCCTTTCCACTCCCGTTCTTCTCCTCACCTCCTCATTTCTCACTCTATCTAGCCTAGTAACCCCCATCATACTTCTCAGACACCTCATCTCAAACACATTCAAACTCCTCTCTTCCTCTCTTATGTTCCATGTTTCCGCCCCATACAGTGCTGTTGGCACAATCACTCCTCCATACAGTCTCCTCTTAGCATCCATTCCCAAATGTCTATTCCTCTTTTACTACCTATATAATCCCAACGCTTTGGCACGATATTGTCCAGAAGAACAGAAACGCTAGCCATCGCTGATAGAATACTTACAATAATATCCTCAAAAAAGTAACTGGGCACTACCCGGTTAAAAAGCGAGAAGAAATAAAAAAACCTCGAGGATGATGGGCGTCTGACAACTTCTTTTACCCTCGGGTGGATAAGAGAGAGAACAGAGGGTTTGGTCAAACCTTCACTGCCCAGGGACGAAATCAGTACATCTAGATGCATTTCTTCTGGCTAACATGAGGTGATTATATTCAGTTTACAGTGACCTCTGGGTAACAAAGAGCTCTCGATTAATCCTTTACTGTCCAATAGGAAAAAACCCAGACGATCTTGTTCACCTTACTGGGACACTTCTGAGCAGCGAAGAGTTGAGCGGTCAAACGCCCCCGGCGAGTGAGTTAAGTGCCCGAGACAGAAATATCAAAGCAAAGTGGATAGATGAATACACACGTGAATGAGTCAGCGTGTCTTGTTGGTGGATAAGCGACCACGATGATGGATGATGGATGAGGAACCGGGGCAAAGAGGATGGATGGGTTGATGGCGGATGGAGGAAAGACTGAGCAGCAGTGGCAGGTAGACGGTTGGAGGTAGGGCATGGTCCTAATACATTCAAGGCAATGCCAGAGTGCATCACTCAAACAATGTGCATACCCGAATTGGAGGGGGTCGCCAGCGACTAATGGTCCTCTTAGTCCCGCGACCGCCCCTCTACATTAGTGCATACATCTGGCGTGAGCTGAAACAAAAATCTGTTACTCCATTTGGGTGATGCCCCTTTGCAACTCTGTTCCGCCTAACACTATACGATTTCATTTAAATGACCAAGTGCCAATTCTCCTTAAAAGGGTAAGGTGATGTCCTTTATATATTTGATTCTGATTAACGTTAAACTATTTCATTCAGTTCAGAAGACGCCATCGTATTACAAGTGTGCCTATAGCTCAAGCATGGGAGATTTGCCGCGGGAGGTAAATGAGTGGATGTGTACACTAGCACTCCAACAGTTGGCATTTGGACTGGAAAGACTAGCAGGGTTACGAGACAAAGAGTGAGAACATCCTAGAGAATGGGTGGGCACATTCTTTTGATGATGCATGGTTAGCTTTGGTTCCATGTTGTGGCAAATAAAAACTATGTATGTATATACTCGTAGATGTAGAGTTCTTCACACACAATAGTAAATAATGTTATCCTGTCAGTCTATGAACCATAAATGCAGTAACAATGAGAGGAACAATAACAAATAAGAGTTACCACGAATTTCACTGACCGGAAATCCGCAACCCTTCAGTGGTTGACAACGGTCCTCAAGCCCTCCCATTGATCTCTCCAGAGAGAAACTTCGGATTGTTGTATGCGTTGTGTTAGTGTGGGACTGTTTATGTCACAGGGTTGCAGTACCAGGAAGGAAGCAGTCGTTGACTGTCAGCTCTCCCTATGAAAAATGGTGGAGGAAATGCAGTTGGAATTAAAACAGAGTGATTCTGGGCCCAGCGGAAGACGATTTTCCCTACCCAGGACCCATCTTATAGGACCACCGTTCGCGTCTACCTGTCGTTGTTAATACAGGAACAATGGAAAAACAAAAGAAAAATAACGCGAGAAGAGAATAACACAGTTGCCAATGGAAGATGTAGTCAGTAGAGATAACATCGAAGTGTTTGAACTCCTCTTGAACAAGAGGAGCTCAGCGACGGAAGGACCAGGACGGCAGCGTCCGGACCTTCGGGGACAGAGACAGTCGAGACGTGATGGGAAAGCCGAGCGTAAACTGAGCCCTAGTGTTGGTCATCAAGCAAGCGCGGAACAGGCAAGCGTCAAGCAAGCTCTGACAGGACATGACAGGTCGACAGGTCCCGAGGACCGGCTGGATGTAGTCTTCCGGGATGTGAGGGAGCGCTGCCGCACCGCGCACGGTTGCACAGGGAACATGTAGGTCATCCTGAAATAATAGAAACATCGCGTCCATTGATGGAACAGTAGCGTATATACCATGAATGGATGTCAGGCGAAGGGAACGGAGGGGACTGGAGGGGAGGGGAAGGTGGGTGGTGTGGAAGAGGAAGGAGTAGCAGCTATTATTGATCGCTCGAGGGCGGAAAGGCAGGGGATCGATCCATATAAACGGCCCACCACCACCATTCCTCTAACACTCACCCAAAACCCTTACCCACCCACCCCTTTCCTATCAACTCTTCTATCAAACTCAACTGTATTACCATTCCAGAAACTAGAACCAATTGATCAGCCTACAAGTGCTTTCCAGTACATTAGCTAAATGAGGTTATGTAATGCATATGCTGACTAGATTGGCGCAACGCACTGATCGATTGAAATATATTGATCAAGAGCAGCCAACGCGGATTTTCCGTAAATCATGCTACTCGTCATCCTTCTGGATGAACAATGAACCTCGCTATTAGACACCCTCCGTACCAGGCAGAATTTTTCCTTCCATCTCACTGTTGCCAGGCTGTACCACTACACCCTCTCGATAGCGTCAGGCGGTTCTATCTTGATCAAACCCATTCGTAACGGATGGTGATACTTTTCCTTTCATCCCGACTCCCGACAAGCTATTTCATTCACTTATGGCCCTCTTCACATTAGTGGTTTCAATTACCGCGGTTGGAACCGCGGCTGTTCAATTGTAATGTAAGTCAATGAAAGCGTGCACACATAGCCGCGCAGTTTTTCCGTGACTATGCGTTACCACCGGGGTAATGCACGGTTCAATCCGTTAGTGTGGACAGGGTCTAAGTCTCCCTCGGTGGCAAAAGGGTTGTTCGTTAACAAGGGCCTTCGTTCTTGTGCCTTCTAGGTATCGTCAAACAACTGAGGTTATCGTGCACGACATTGTCTTTCCAAGATTTAAGGGAATTTTGGTGACATCTCTATGGACCAGTGTCAGGCAGCATTCTTTTATGATTGGATAATGTCTATTATCCTTACTTTATACTACCCTCCTGTAATATCTCATTTACCATTGCTATGAATCGACCTCTTCGGAGCCACATTATCCACATGGATAGAAATGCTGGTTATTTCTAACAAACTACTCAGTTGAAGGCGGGCGACCTCCCCCGCTTCATAGGTCACGGCCTATCTCCCACCCCCACCCGAGAGAAAAATAAATTAGGTCAAATAAAGAATAGAAATAACCATTCGTTTGAAAGTTGAAATTTACCCCTCGAAATGATTCATAAGAATCATTCAACTATCCATTACATCTACCAACCAATCAACCATTGAGTTAACCCGTTCCTTAAAAACACTTTCAAGCCTACTCATGATACATCAGGGTTAGGCGTGAATGTAATCACGAGGTCAAACGTTTTTGTCCGCGAGGACATCGACGTCAAATAAATATTGGCCCAACACCCATATATGATTATTATCATATTGTTGTTGTTGTTATCATTATTATCATTATTACTATTACTAATATTATCATTGCTATTATAATCATCATTATTATTACGATCGTTATCATTACTACTATCATCATCATCATTATTACGATCGTTATCGTTACTACTATCATCACCATCATTATTATTACGACCATTATCATTACTATTATCATCATTACTACTACTACTATCATTATTATTACGATCATTATCATTACTATTATTATCATTATTACTACTACTATTATCACCATCATTATTACGATCATTATCATAACTATTATTATCATTACTACTACTAATATCATCATCATCATCATCATCATCATCATCATCATCATCATCATCATCATCATCATCATCATCATCATCATCATCATCATCATCATCATCATCATCATCATCATCATCACAATTATCAGTATTGCTATTACCATTAACTTTATTTCTACTTTGTCGACAATCTCGAAAATATCCGTCACATGAAAAAACTAAAAAAATTAAGGCAGGTCTGTAAATCCTATGAAAAAGATGATATATCATTATCTACTTTATCTCACATGATATCCATCCATACCTCATACAGTAAAAAAAAAAAACATGTCGATGACCAATCAACTCTACAACGATACCAGTAATTAGAACAATGTATTCATAACCATAACGGCCAAACTGATATACAAAACAATGACGGTATCAGTAGCCACGTGCAGGAAATCATGATCACAAAATCCAGTCTTTTGTGGCATCCTTTCTAACGACAACTTCATAAAAAAAGACCTCGCAGGAAAGGAGAGAGAATTTCTAACTAAACAAAATGCCATTTCTATCGTAAAAAAAGAATATATAAAAACGCAACTCAACACCGTCGTCAGAACTAGTGGCAGATCTAATTAAAATATTTTAAGTCTCCACTTCTTCGCACATATTACAATGTCCTTGTCGTGTTTACAAATGTGAATACAAACGCTACTGTTTGATATAAGTTCTACTCACATAACAAATACTGTACAGTGCGATAAAAAACGTAAATTAAGAGAGATGACAATTTCTTATACTCTTGCGACCGTACCCTTGGCGTCATACGAGTTTTGGCCCACAAAATTTAGGGCAATGTATCTTCTTCCTGTATTCATACAAATTTGCCCCATGATGAATAAAATATATATTTTGTTACCACCAACGGCCATGCCATTCTGAAAAAAATGTCGAGTATTCAATATATTTTTATTTGATTTTCTTATTATACATTTTCTTTTCTGTACACAAACGTGAACTGCAACAGTAAGACCTGTGATTTGAAACTTTGTAGTATTCTTTACATATATTCAGGTATGGGACCAAATACGATTTTTCAGTTGTATTTGCAGATGAATAAAAGAAATATTTATCATTGTATCTATTTCTATATCTACATCTATTTCAAATACAATAGAATACATAAATGCGATAATTTTCAATTTCAAAACTTGTTCCAACTTGTTTGCCTATGTTGATTTTTTTTTAATTCACGAAAGACTGAGATCAGTATTAGAATCCTGTGGTCATTCGTGAAACCAAAAAGTCTAGTAATTTAAAGGTTAGACCTTAGCAGCCTTGCTCTACTTCTGACATTAGTATATCGTTGAGTGTAACTATTAACAACGCCTCCGATTTGGCACACGTGTCCTTCAACAAGATGTTATGTTGCTTTTTGGACAAGATGAGTGTGGGGCAGTGTAAGGTGGGGGAGTTTACTGACTTCTGTATGATGACTGCATCTGGGGGTAGTCTGATACTGTGGCCAGACCAATTCCTTGGTTCTGCATCACTATTGGACGCAGTCGTGCTAATGTGATTCTTGTTTCTCAGGTGAGTGATTCCTCGGAAAGGATAATGAAGGGGAGGAATTTGATGGAGTACTGGATTTGAGGGTCGGTCTCGGTGTGCTTGATTTGTCCATTCGGGCGTGGAGGTATATTTGTACGGACGCGTTCTGAGGTACTGGTTGTTGCAGATATTTTGCGTTGTAGTATGTACTTCTGTGACGTGATGGGAAAGATGGGTAGGGTTGAAGATAGTTACGTAAAACCGTGTGCTATTCACTTTCACGTCCTATTCTATAAGAATGATTTATGTTTCTGCGTGCAGATAATCTACTGGGGCGGTTTTGATGTATCCTTTTACTAATCTTAATTTTGTGTCATTTGTAGGTTAACTCTGTTTCCATAATTGTTGGCTGTGGAGGCAGTCAACTGCGGCTATTATTAGTTGCTTGTAACCTGTGATAACAGCTTTTTTCAGGCCAGAACTTGTTTTCGCTTCCTATCTTATCGTTTTCAATTTCCTATTTGTATTCAAAGTAAGGTCTCAGATGTATGGACTGTGAGACATGTGTCCAAAGTGAGGTCTAGGCCATTAAGTCTAACTGTTGTGTTTCTCTGATTCGCCGTTGATTAGGGTGAAGCTGTCATTCTCTTTCGTCTCCGCCACAGTTCAAGCTTGTCAGTTTTTTCTCAGTTGCTGAGCTAAAACTGCATTCACTCAAAAATTTACTTTTTTCTTTGCTGACAAATACAATCACGGCAAAATGCAATGCGTCAAAGAATCTGTTTTCTTAACTGCATCACATCCTGGGACACACGAAGGACTTCGTGTCACTATGTGGCAAAATACGAATTTGTAAAGAATGATTTTTATTGGTTCAATATTTAGGCTATTTATTTTCGCTCCACTCGAGTTGTTCATATTTTCTTTGATAGTTCAACGTGTATATACATGCTAGAGGATATGGTGTACCTCTGGGTGAGGTTTATAGTATCTGTTCATCAAATAATTCCCTAAGGTGCGTTTCCAACTAGGAAATGCAAACAATATTTACATGTGACATATACGAATAATATTAGTATATGTCATATCTTCCTACGCCTGAAAACTACAGTTTACATCAATGTTGCTATTAGACAGCCATCAGGGTTTAGTAAACTACTAATGCAGAAGGTGAAGGACAACAGCTGCCACTAGCGATAGCTACGGCAAGTCTACAACACCATCGCCGAACTTTCGCAGACGTGTAGACGCTTTTACTGCCATATTGTAAACCTCACACGCCTTTATGACACCTTACACGGACCCCGATACACTGTGGAGTACGTCTTAATCTCCTCCACCGATTACCACGCATCATAAAATCTAGCCATAATCATCATTTCTGGCGTCACAACGAAACCAGGACTGACGCTTTCGCTCGTAAAACCAAGAACTGTAAAAACTAACAAATTCAATGTAACCTTACACGCACACACACACACACACACACACACACACACACACACACACACTATAAAACAACAAATTATTAATGCTGGAATAGTACTGCCACGGGCACCTCACGATTGGCACAATGCATCTTCACGTGTTGTCTACAGTACGCCATATCAACTTCTCTAATAGACAAAGAGGCTTTAGATATCTTATAACATTTCACAGAATAAAATCACCCGGAGGTTACTAGGATAAACAACTTATATATAAAACCCCGTGAAACACATAACAAAACTTATTTTGTCTTCACGATCCGTTCCGACTCTTCCGGAAGCTCGACCCTCTGCCTTTCCCGGTCTGAGGCTACACAACGCCTCCGGCGTCCTGTCACTCCATTGCGCTGTTTGTAACTAAGGAAATGGAACAATAAAATGAAGTGAATTCTTCTCCATCTGATGCATCCTCTCTCCTTCCATCTGGCAGGACATCTACTTCTTTAGGTAAGACATATACGATATTCAGGGATGTCCTCTATACTTTCAGGTAGACCCTCTACACCTTCTGGTAGGTTTTCTACGTTCTAAGTGGGTCATTTCTACCTCTGTCAGGTAGGTCCTCTTCCCCTTCTTCTGGTAGGTACTCTCTCCCACCTTCCAGCAGGTCCTCTCTTATTCATTCGGATAAGTTCTCTCTCGCTTCTTCAGGCGGATCCTCTATACTTCCGTCACGTTAATCCTTCACACCTTCAGGTAGGTCCTCGCTACTTCCTTTGAGTAGGTTCTCTACACCCTTTTCAGGTGGGTTTTCTACACCCTCAGGGAGGTCCTGCACACCTCTTTCTGCACCCTCTTCAGGAAGGTTCTCAACACCTCCTTCGGGTAGGTACTTTGCATCCCCTCCAGGTAACTTCTCTCTTCCTCCTTGAGGTAGCTTTTCTCTTCCTCCTTCAGGTAGTTTCTCTCTCCCTTCTCCAAGCAGTTTCTCTCTTCCTCCTTAAGGTAGGTCCTCTCTTTCTCCTCCAGGTACGTCCTCTCTTCCTCCTTCAGTTAAGTCCGCTTTTTCTCCTTCAGACAAGTCATTTCGATCCCATCCCCTTCAGGTATATTCTCTCTTCCTTTAGATAGGCCTCTCTTTTTCTGGCAGGTCCTCTCTTCCGCCTTCAGGAAGGTCCTACACTTCTTGAGGTAGGTCCCCTTTCTCTCCCCTTCAGATAGGTTCTGTCTTGGCCATAACTGGTTACTCAACACGTTCGTATGCCTTGCTCGGGATGAAACAGAATGAAACATTAAAATACAATAATGAAACACCATTTTAGAACTAACGTGTTAACCCTCCAAAATTTAGCATCCAATGTTTAAGAGTGTAAATCAGGAAATTTTGCCTACAATTATATACGGTCGGTCTCTCATCCGAGGTAATCAGGGGTAACGCCTGGTTAACTGAACTATTCCCTCGTTCTGAGAGAAAAACCAACTGGAGCTGCACAAACCCTACTCCAACTAATACGACGATTCCCGACCCTCACTTCTCTTTTAAATGATCAAGCCCTTCTTAATCCCCAAAATTCAAGGAGAGAATTTGCCAAAATGGAAATGAAAAAATCGAAATCCCTCCTATAATTAAGAATAGAATATATATATTATACAAAGGATTATGAAGGAAAAACATGCCGATAGGAGACCTCTTGGTCCATAACTAGGTCGGATGCAAATAGATAAATAAATAAATAAATAAATAAATAAATAAATAAATAAATAAAAGGAATAAATAAATAAAGCAAATGAATAGAAAATTATAAATAATAAAAAACAGTAAAATAATGATAATCTAAAATAAGTAAATGAACAATAGAAAATAAACAGATAATAATAAATAAATAAAATAAAATAAATGACAGGCATTACAGCATATTGCTTAGATGTTTATCTAAATGAATCTTAAAACTTTGAACTGTACTATATTGCATTGACTGCAGGAAGCTTATGCCCTTCATTTACTACATGGCTGGCGAATTTATTTCTACCCTCTTCTAAATTCAATCTATTTCCTGACAGTTTGAGACCATTATTTCTTGTCTGATTCGCATTCAGTGTGAAAATTTCCTCACTTTTTGTGTTATCATATCACTCCTGAGTCTCCGTTTTTTAGGGAACATAGATTCATATGTTTTAGTCGATTTTAGTATGATTCATTTCTGATATTTGGAATCAGTTCTGTGGCTAGCCATTGTACTTTCTCCAATCTGTCAATATCTTTAATGAGATTCGGTAATAATACGGAAATAGCATATTCAAAATGTGTATGAACTAACAATTATATATATATATATATATATATATATATATATATATGTGTGTGTGTGTGTGTGTGTGTGTGTGTGTGTGTGTATGTATATATATATATATATATATATATAAATATATATAAATATATATATATATATATATATAAATATATATATATATATATATATATATATATAGCTTGTTAATGACAGATGGATTATTAAAATAAAAAGATTGTGCAATCAATCCTAGAATCTTGTTTGCTTTCCCTGAGGCGGAAATACACTGCTTAGATAATTTGAGATCATTACTGATGATTACGCCGAAATCCTTTTCACCATCCACTTTTGTTAACGAATTTCCAAATAACTTGTAATCAGACTTATACGTGCATAACCTTAAATTTACTTGAGTTAGATTTCATTGACCACTTTTCAGACAATTGTTGTAGTTTATCTACAGTAAATCTTCTTGAACATCTTATTATACCAATGTGATAGAATTTAAAGTCCAAAAACACTTCCTTGGATTGCTGCCCTGATGCCGCCAGCCCCCCAAGGAAACTGATCTCTCACTCTTGATCAAATATTACCTACCTAAAACTGTTTGGTGACTAAATCCATCTTTGGACAGGTTTCCCTCACTGCTTTCCTATTTCGCGATTTATACATTTGATCTGGCTGACGTCAGGCGTTTTTATTCAGCCAAGAGACAACCCCCCGTCCCGCCCCGCCCCGCCCCGCCCCGGCCAGGAAAACTGATCTTCTGTTGTCCCACATCCCGGTGTCTTCTTTCCCAACACTTCAAAACAGTAACACGACGGATATATATTTCGTTCTTGATAAAACAACATCGGACCGTTTCATCTAGGAGACTTAGGGATAGGCCCTAGAAAGCAAGGTACCTCAGAATCATACAAATCCAATTAATCCTCCCAAACCAACTCGCCCGTCGCCACCAAGGGTGTTTCAGAGCCAGAACAGAAGGAAGTGCCAACCGCCACGGAAGGAGTTATTTGAAGTAAACCAAAGTCTAGTGCCACGAATGAAAACAAATAAAAACCTCGAGGGGAAGGGGTAGATTATCCTTCAACTGAGGAAAACAGACGTCCGTTAGTCAGGGAAAATCGATCGAATTCAAACACGAAATGCTACGAGGGCGTGCCGTGTTGATGTTAACCCCCCCCCCCCCCCCAATGTTCAAACATTCCCATGAACGCTACTGGAAGCTCACGTACCTCAGTAGCAAAAAGATGTAAATCATAAGTAACTGAGAGAACATCACCCAACGGCTGATAAAAAATGTAGACAAATGATTCATTTATGTGTGGCTTGATACACTTCTAACTTCAAACTTGCTTCCAGCTGCCAACCACTGTACATTAAATGCCGACGTAATTTTCGCAACTGTGCTCCTTTTGGAGCTGCATCACGTAGAATTAATTCCGACGCAACGTAGTTTCCCTACCTTTTTTGATGTGATGAAACAGAGACCAATGAGAAAAAAAAAAAATATATATATATATATATATATATATGTATATATATATATATATATATATATATATATGTATATATATATATATATATATATATATATATATATATATGTATATATATACATATATATTGCAAAAATAATCACAATAACGCGTGACTAAATAATATTGCAGAAACCACAGGGAAAATAAAGTCGGAATACTAAACGTTTTCATCTATTACGACATCCTCAGAGTACAAGAAAGAGAAATAGAACACAATATTTATACAGAAATAAGAAAACTGAGGAAGGTTATAGCCACATAAAGCTTCGGACAATATACATACACACACATTCATATACAAATGGAACTAATAATAGTAATAATATACATATATATATATATATATATATATATATATATATATGTATATATGTATATATATGTATATATATATATATATATATATATAAATTATATATATATATATATATATATATATATATACATATATAGATATATATATATATATATATATAGTATGTCTACTACCCTGAATGCGAAACTTGCACACAAACGAAATAGTAAATAGAGTTCAGCCTTTTCCGAAACCATTAAGCCTGATTATACCACGATCATAGCTAGAACTGCTTACATAGAAATGTCTTCAGTGTGCATCTTCTGAAAACAGATGAACTAGCAAGAAAAACAAAACAAATAAAAACATAAATTTATATAGCTCCTGACCCGAACGAACTTCAGTTTCTTAAACAACTCTATATTATCTAAACAACTGGATATTATCTAAACAACTTTATCTTATCTAGACAACTTTGTATTATCTAAATAACTTGATACTGTCTAAATAGTTTACTGAGCTCACAATTGCCTTGATTCCTGCAATGATCTAAGGTCTGACTATGGCAAGATTTTTCAATCAACTTTATATACAATGATTCTGTAAAATTCGGATCTCCCTACAATGGGTCTACGACAGAACGTCGAAAGACAGAATGTCGAATGGTCAAAATGTCGACACGACAGATGGTCGAATGCGACATAATGTCGGAATATGCATTTCACTGATTATTCAGTCATGTGTGCCTTTTATATTAGTGGCACTTGACCAATCATGACTAAAAGAGGTTGTTTGAAGATGGATATTGTTTTAAAGAAAATCTAACTCGGCAATTAAAGATCGATATTTCTCAAATCACTCGATCCATTATGGCCGCCAGGCATGATTTTCTTCTTTAACATAACAATGAAGATAAAACAACTTAAACAACAGTCACTTATACCAGTTTTCCTTGTATTGTATTCGAATAAATGTAGTTCAAGAATTGATTTTGAAATTAGAATATTTACTTGTACAGTCAAGAAACTTTTTTCCTCCTTTTTGAGCAACGAAGACTTCTGCCATGTTTTCTTTGTATTCTATTCGAATGAATGTAGTTCAAGAATTGATTTTGAAATTAGAATATTCACTTTATGTATAGTCAAGAAAGTTGATTAGGATTTCAGTATAGTTGTTGAGCGTGAACACAGGTTTGCTTTTTTCGGTCATTTTATGTACTTAATCACATCGATATCTGAATTTTCGACATTTTGTCGCAGTCGACATTCTGTCGTTTCGACATTCTGTCGTTTCGACGTTCTGTCTTTCGACATTGTGTCGTGCACCGCCCTGCAATAGGGTGAACGTGAATCCTCTCACTCGCTCTTCATGAGTGTTTCTCATACTCAAACTTGATTCAATTCCCCAGCTGAAGGGATCTGATTACCCTCCATCCACACCATCTCTTCTAAAACTCCTCAATAAAAAATAACGATGAAAATAAATTATTTTGATTCATTCATTCGCCAGAATATACTCGTACAAAATGCACTCACCTATGAGTGAGATTAATGACAATGCTTATTTTCAAAGCTTAATTATCTAAACCAATTAGATTTTCAAGAAGATTTAGGTAAACTACAGCAATGATCTGAAAAGTGGATAATGATATTTAACACAAGTAAATGTAAGGTTATTCACGTAGGTAAGAATAACAATAAGTACGATTACAAATAACTTGGAAATTCGTTAACAAAAATGGAGAGTGAAAAGGATTTCGGCGTAATCATCAGTAATAATATCAAATCATCTAAACAGTATATTTCCGGCTCACAAAAGGCAAATAAGTTTCCAGAACCGATTGCACGATCTTTTGATTTTAAAAGTCCATCTGTCATTAACAAGCTATATAAATCGTTAGTTCGTCCACATCTGGAATATGCAGTATCCGCATGGTCACCGATTCTCATCAAAGGCACTGACAGATTGGAAAAAGCACAAAGGCGAGCCACAAAACTGTTTCCAAATATCAGAAATAAATTGACTAAAACATATGAATCTATTTTCCCTAAAAAAAAATGCAGACTCAGGGATGATTTGATGCACGTCTTTAAGATTCTAAAAGGAATTGAAATCAGAAGTAACGAAATTTTCATACTGAATGTGAATCGGACAAAAAATAATGGTCTCAAACTTTCAGGAAGTAAATTTCATTTGGATGTTGGTATAAACAACTTAGCCAACCGTGTAGTAAATGAATGGAATAAACTTCCTCCAGAGGCAGTGCAATTGTAGTACAGTTCGAAGTTTTAATATTCATGTAGATAAATACCTAAGCAATATGCCGTAATGCCTGCCATTTATTCTTTTAGTTATTCATTTATTACTACTTATTTATCATTTATTACTACTTATTTATTTGTTTATTATAATTATTTTTGTTTATCATTTATCATGATTTATTTTATTTATTTACTTAATTACCAATTTACTTATTCCCGGATCCGACCTAGTTATGAACCAAAAGGTCTCCTGTCAGCATGCTCTTCCTTGGTAATATTTTCATAACGCACATCCAAGCCCCCACCCCCAAATCTCACTCTCTAGGCATGTCTCATTCATTAGTTAATCAAATCAACAAAACGCATTAACCCATTAAACTCCGATGACAAGATGTCTTGTCATTTGGTCAAATAAAACAAAAAATCATAATAAAACAACAAAATGTTTGATGATCAAACAGCACCAGAAAAATATGACGTCATCAGTCCTCCTCGAGGAGGAGGACTGATGACGTCATATTTTTCTGGTGCTGTTTGATCATCAAACATTTTGTTGTTTTATTATGATTTTTTGTTTTATTTGACCAAATGACAAGACATCGTGTCATCGGAGTTGAATGGGTTAAGTAAAGAATAATCAGCCAATGAAAATAAACAACTAACTAAATATATAAGATAAATAAGTTAACGGAGTATACGCCCCCCTCCTTTCAATACCGTAGCGCTATGTTTTGATCTTGTGGAGACAAACGTCCGACGATTCCACTGATCTCGGTCTGACATGGATCTGGTTTTGAACATGTTTTGGATCGATCGACGGTGAGGGGCATCTCCATACATGGACCTGAATAAAATTCGCCTGACGCTGTTAAAAAAAAATAGTACTCGTATTTTCAACGCATGTGCCATCAGTCAGTAAGACTTCACAATTTTTTTCTTTTAGCTTTCCACTTGTCCTGGCTGTTTATGCACAAAGGGCAAAGGTGACGGCTCCTTTGGCTGCAATTAAGTGCCTCTGAGTGTAAGTTCCTTATCTTTACAGGATTGCACTATCTGCACTTTGATGATACCGACAAACACATAAATAAAAACAAACAAATAAATAAAACACGAAATATATAATACAAATACCAAGACCAGTAATTTATTCAGTTCTGGTTACTTTTGCAGTAGAGCTCATTTAAATCCTGACACGAAGACACGTGTGAACTTCTGTACTGATTGACGCTGGACTTGTTCTTCAGAAGCGCCCCGTCATGGTCGTGGTGTATGATCTCCTCGATATGAAGGTCGCCTCTCAGCTAAACAAATATATTTTGGCGTTATATTGAATGTAATATAATATATAAAGATGCCGCAGCGATGAAGAGGGCATTGGCTCTGTTTGAGGGCCACGGGTGCTGAGTGTCAACACATTATTACCCTAACGGTTTCTGTAAAGACCTAACTGTCCAATGTGCTTTTTGAACACTTGATTGTCCTAGGTGTTTCTTTCAACAGGCAATAGCTAAGGTGCTTCCGTAAATTCTTGATTCGCCATGACGCTTCCGTAAATAGTCAATTGGGCAAGAACCTCCTATGAAAACTTCATTGGCCAAGGTATTTTTGAATAGACTTAATTGGCCACGGTATTTCTGTCAACTGGCCAATGTGTTTCTGTAAGCACCTGACTGGATAATTAGCCAAGGTGCCTCCATAAACATCTACTTGTCCAAAGTGCTTCTTTTCAGAGGAGCAAGCCTTACTACCTCTTCAACCGAGGAACGGACAAGATCGGTGCTCCGTTCTGGCCGAGGTCAGAGGTCTCTATACTGAACACCATCATGAGGTCAAAGAAGAAAAAAGGAATGAGAAGGGGGCTAAAGAGGAATGGAGTGTTAGTCCAGCTAAAACTAAAGCGACAGAAAGATGAATGCAAGTCCTTGGCGGTAACAGTTATATCATAAAGGATGATTAAGAGTAGCTGGGTTGGCCGGCTGCCGAGTCCGCCACCGAATGGCTTTGAAGTCTCAGCCCTCTCTTCCTCCATCTCCCTCCGGCACGTCGAGGACAGCTTTCGTCTGGGGCACATCGCCAGATTTGACTCTTTCGCGATCAGTGAAGTCACGAACAAGTGAATAAAATAGTCTAGCGGGAATCAAATTAACGGATCACACGCAGTTTAATAAAACAATCTCGTTGAAGCCAGAATAAAACCTTCACTACCGACGCACGGTACCTCGGAAATAAAAACCTGCTGGCACCCGTAATGAAAAGGAGAGTGTAACCAGATTCAGTTTGAGATAGCAGTATATATTTATGAAAATTGCTCATATCTGACTTTTATTTACTTTTTAAAGTGGGAATATCCTACTAGACTGGCATCAACAGGAAATCAACTGTATGCTCTGGTCGTTGTACGGATCTGATGAGAATGAATTTGAAATATGTAATCCCATAATTTTGATGAGAGAATCCTTATATATACAATTCCATACAAGAGTGCAACATCACCTGAACTACACAATTACAACAATACAACACGTACGTTTCGACCGTTTCAATCTCCCTTTACTTAGCTGTCCTTTCTCCCTCTACGCCATTCTTCATTAGTAAAACAAATCTCATAACAACCGCAACAAAACGAAGTCAGAACCGCACTGCCACCAGCTGAGAAACACAAAACCGACGAAGGACCACAAAACCGCCAGCAAAGAATCACAACGACATTAACTTGACACTACAACGACGTCATCACCGAAGTCTGATGCTGAAAGAGAGAGAGAGAGAGAGAGAGAGAGAGAGAGAGAGAGAGAGAGAGAGAGAGAGAGAGAGAGAGAGAGAGAGAGAGAGAAGAATATAAGAAACATAGACATAAACAGGGATACAGACAGAGAAAGAGACACTCTCTATGGCCACTTCGGAGACATCTGGACTGCTTCTTTTACGTTTGAAAAAAAATCAAAACGAAACAAAAAAAATTGTGTTCTATGTCTTCGTGTCCGAAAATCCTTCTTATAAACAACTCCCCAAAAGAAAAAATTAATCAATTCATCAATAAAAAAAAAAAGGAATTGGCACTGGCCATTAAATCACATACCGAGTTCAATGTTGTGCAGAAGTTACAATGCGGCCAAATGGTTCAAATGCATTACTAAAACTACCTTTTGATTGCCTTTTTTCAGCCAAATGAAATAATCCGGCGGCAGCCAAAATCACACTTCTGAAGTAGATCTTGGCACTGAAAATGTGGTCCTATCACATATGATGCCCGACGTTGTATTTTTTTTTTTATTTATGAATAAATGGCTCTAAGAATAATTTGAAACTAAATACCAGTAACTCCTTGTGCCCCATATCAGTCTTTGTACATAATCTGCACAAACACTACTTAATTTACGAACAAGTTACCTTCCGAAATGCCATTAGTAACTCGAAATGTTCGTAAGTCGTTATTCAACATCATTTCAAAGGTACTCAAATCTATATGCATAAGTAATTATGATATAATATTAATACATGTTATCTTATCCTAAAACACATTACTAATGATACATAAAACAAAAACAAAATTTCAAACTAATATTTTAATGTTGGATTTCTTACTTTTGAAATAGGTAAAGTAGGCTTGGGGTTTCGTTCGTGTGTCTGAAAGTTCGTAAGTCGAATGGTCGTAAGTACTGTAGATGAGCGCATGTACCATAAGCGTGTGGGAGGAGAGGGAAAGGGGAGGTTGAAAGGAGAAGAGCGTTGTAGATTTGGAAAAATATTAGGTTTCGACTGAATGAGACTCCATTCCTCCTGAGTCCACCTCTCTGCCGGTGTTAATAACCAGAGGAGAATTTGTGGAGAGCTTTCCCTTTTGGCTGCTGGCAGACTATTTCCATGGCACCTCGGTAAGCAGGAATTTTAATGAATTTGTAAAAAAAAAAAAAAAATCAGACCACATGTAACTGTTCACAACTACAGATAAGTTGTAACTCTCTACCTGGGTAATGGTCTTAAACTGGAGGCACTCGAAATGGGCATTGTCATCACACATCACCGCACTTACACCATTTCGTTCGGCTGAACGGGCTTGAGGCACTGTCAAATCCAGAGTATATCACCAATTGGCCTTTATTCAGGGTCTAATAGCCTAGAACAAGGGTCACCAAACCACGGCCCGCCGCCGGACTTAACATGCCATTTTCTTTTTTATTATTACTTCTTTTATTTATATTCTAATATCAAAATTTTATTAAACAAAATTATTATTCGACGCATGTTCGTCATTCTCTCAGTTATGTGGCCCGCTGTGAAAAAAGTTTGGTGACCTCTGGACAAGGTTCCTGCTTCTCGATTTTGATCCCAAATTGACGAAGCAGGATCTCTTGGACGTGTCACTGGATGGAAACAATTGATCAATGTAATTCTCATCCCCTTCGCTTCATCTACACTGAATAAAATTGCCTTGCCTTAGCCAGAATGTCAAGAATGTGTCCTTGTAGTTCAGGGCCCACTAATAAAACTACCTCATGAGGAAAATTGGTATCACTACCCCCCCCCCAAAAAAAAATACAGGTGAAATAACACAGAATGAAAAAATAAGATGGTGAGGTTTCCATTGTGCTGCACGCACGACCTTGAACGACCTATGAACCGTCTTCTTGAATAAAACCTTGATGGCATGTTTCACCTCCACTCCCCACATATCAAAAGACTTAACAAACACGTCACAACAGATGGCGCAATACAAGAAACCGTGGTATACGGAACAAAAACGCTAAATATAAAATGTAGACCAATTCGGAGCCAAGTAGGTAATAAAGACACAGACCCCTCTGGATCTGTCCCTCCACACTGCCCTTTATAGTTGGCTCCCATACGCCCTCCAACAGCCCATTGCTTTTTCTATCCTTTCTAAATGCCAAAGACTTTTCCCCACCAACTCTAAAGACAGCTCGTGTTGGGTGATCTCTCTATCTTTCTCTCTCTCTCTCTCTCTCTCTCTCTCTCTCTCTCTCTCTCTCTCTCTCCCTGAAAGACTAAGTTTAATCTTCCCAATCGTGGTTGGGTCCTCAGTTGAATAAAGTCAATTATATACGAACGATCGCCGTCGTCAAAAGGTTAGCCAAGATAGGTTTTCATCTTTAAACAAAGGGGGGAGGGGTTTCTTCGACAATAAAATTATTGATCGGTCGTCAGCAAAAAAAGTAATATAATAATTATTGCCTAGATTTTCACTAAATATTGACCTGTATCCCCACAATGTCCAGCAACTGTTTCCCGGGCCCTTCCAAAGACATCTCTAGAAAGAAACACTGGACTGTTTCTGTGCCTGATAAGTGTGAGTCTGTTTCTGTCACCAATGTGAGAGAAGAGGGAGTGGTCTCCAGTTGCCAAAAGTCATTGTGAAAAAAAGGACAGCGAGGTCTGGAGAAAGAAGTGAGGGTGTTGCAAGTCCTGAAGATAGCCGCCGGAGAGAGTCTTTCCTCCGACGTCCGCCTCGCAGGACCACGACTGGCAAGTATCTATCGTTGGTCCCACCGCCACAAAATATGCAAAAACGATAATTGTGTGGCAAGGGCACCCTCCACAAAAGGGCTTTGACGCTGTAGTTGCAAGAAAAGACCCTTCTTTTTAAAGTTTTACATCCATCTATTACAATTTCGTCGCCAGGCATTTCCCACGGACGCGTTCCCATACGATCGATATATCTGTGCCGTCTGTCTGACGATCATGAAAGCAGCATACGTTCCGTGGCCTTTGCCACCTACTTGTCTCAACTGTGTGTACAAAGTGGTTTCTATGTGAAATGTGGTATGTATTGTTCGTGATGCGTGTACGTGTATTTGTGTGTGTGTGTGTGTGTGCGTACTTAACAATGATATACAGGTAAGTTACGCTCGTAGTATTCAGTCTCTTTGGCCTTAACTTGTTTAAAGTCTTATATTCGATTAATCCCTCTTTTAGGCTATTATACAAACAAACGCAACTGTCCGGTTGCTGTTTTTTTAATTCTCTCTATCTTATTTATATAAACATAGTTATATACTGTATTAGGCGACAAACAATGTATAGAGCAAGAAGTCGTAGCGGTCGCATGTCAACAAACTGCGTTGTCACGCTCACGTGGGGTGAGCGCAGTAGTCGCTAAGCAGTAGTCCTTGAGAGTTGCTCAGTCATTGTGAACAAGCACTGAGCCTCTCAATAAACTTACATATTCAAAGGCGCTCGGACCTTTTCTTCCGAGCCGACCAGAAGTCAATGAACATGGTGCAGCGAAAGGCGCGCCTTTATGTGTGTGAACAGTGTCACTGATTTATGTAGTAAGATACCTTTAGGGCAGTTTAGGCCACGCAGCTCGATTCAGTACGGTTTCGATGGTCTTCTCACCTGATTGCCTTACGGAAGACAAGGACGTACAAAACCTTATTGAAATTCACTCAGGATTTGGTGAGGCCGGACCTCCTACGCAGGCCCTTCCTGCAACGGGGCCTATTTCACGGGAAATGCACCGTCAACTATCTCTTCCCGTCCATGATGCCACCTGATGAGGCTAGACGTTAAGGCATTATCATACTGAGTTTACACGGGCTTCATCAGTGTCGACATTTGAGAGTTCGGTTGAGTAAAAACGACTTCGGTCACAATATGTTTATTTTTCAAATCTCCAAATATCAAATTATATGATAGCACAGTTGAATGATGAACTAAGAGATTGTAAACTTATATGAATGTTAGACATACTGCTGAAATAGTCTTAGAGCATTCTAGATTTCTGTAAGCGAAGCCATATTCTAGTTATTCAAATGGAGATTGCATATCAGAGGAAAACTGGCCCAGCGTGATAACCCCCTTGGGGAGACCGGGAAGACGTCTCCCCAAGGAGTTGTAGGAATTATATCTAATGACTTTTGTGTGGGGGCACATCTGACCTCGCCCCATCCTCTGACGCCGGCCATCTCCGACAGTCAACCCGATTTTTGGCGGATACCCTCACACCCAGTATCGCCAGTGGCAGTGTTCCTAGGACGACCATGCAATCGTCACGGATTTCCATATGCCTTCACGAAGCAAATGACAGTGTTTGTTGCCCGAGTTAAATTCCATTTGGAACACCGGTTAGCCCACGACAAATCGTCCTTTACTCTAGAAGTGATGTCGAAGCTTGACAAGTACATGAAAGCTCAGACACCCAAGGTTATTTGAGAACATGACGTCGTGTCGTGAACGGCGCACGGCGAAAAGTCAATACGTAAAAAAGGAGCCTTACGCGTGCACCAGCCTGCCCCTCCAGTCTCCAGCGCTTATGATGCCATACATTTGGCAGAAGGTACGTTGAGTAATAGCGTGGTCGGCTGTATGTCTGTTCATATAACATAGGGTTTCGCTAATGTTGACAAGTATTTCTTGGTAGTTGACCAAATATAACATTGTTTGAAAATGCCTTGCGAAGGGCGTAAGCAAATGGGGTAAGTGGTCATTGTGGTATAGGTCTGGTATTACGAACAGTTCAAAGTCGAAGAGAAGGTCATGCGTGAATTTACCGTGTAAGTATGGATTTGAAGGTAAAACATTGGGGGTTCTTTAGTGCTAAGGAGAGATAAAGAGCGAGAAATATGTCATTCTGCTTCGTGGAGTTGTGATGGATGTCAGGAGTTCAAGTCCCCTAGTAAAGGATAAGGAATGATAACCGTGAAAGGAAAACAGACTATATTTCGGGGGTGATGTCTTCTAGATCATGGGGATAGGTACAGAGAGCGGGTGATAAGTAGAAAGTTTAGTTTCAATAGCTTTCAAGGGGATACGGAGTGTCTATGGTAATGATGAGCTACTATGGGACGGGGGCGGGGCTGTTGTTGGCGTGGGAAGGAAGGGGCAGGTATGGATGTCTAATTACATTTCTTGTTGTCATACAGTTGAATTTAAAGTGTTGGAGAAGGAGTAGGCATTCCCAGTATAGGATGAGTCCATGGTAATTCCGTTTAAGCATCAAGTGTATTAGTATCCAGGTTGGTAGGATGAAATTGTAAATACAAGTTGCATGTTAGGGGCATTGCAAGCGAAAACGTAGGTCGCTGTTGCTTCATTGTACCTGCAAGGAAATGAGTTTATGAGGGATTAGGATTCATTTTCTCGTGTTGGTAGATTTTGTAGAATATGTGCATAGGTCAGGTGACCTTTAGTAGGGAACAGGTTGAAAGTGTGCGTCGTGTGAGGAGGAGAGATGTATCAGCGGTGGGTGGGGGCGTGGGGAGAGGATGGGGGGGGTTTAGACCTGCAATATCAAGAACTTGAGGCTAGTCAAATACCATAAATTAAATATGGGTATGGGGGCACTGGGAGGTCTAAGAGACTACGGGTATGACTGGTAGCCACTGTGCCTTATGGAGTTGATGGGGATTTAATTTATCATTGAAGAGTGTTTCTGAAGATTTTGAACGAGGGATTGGTGTTGTTCTGGTTTCCTTTGCACACTCGCATGTATGCACCCGTGCATGTCTCCGAATTTCAAAATATTCATACAAATTTATGAAAGAAAATCTCTTCCATGAAACAAATTTGGAGTCATCTACACAGAGAAAAATACTATGTTCTTCGAGACTGTTCCCTTAAATCACCATCTTGGCTTCAACCTGCTCGTCATTTTTTCCTACACTTTCTTCATATCATTTCTCTAATCCCTTCAAGTCTTCCTCAAATATATTCCTCTGGGCTACAGTTACCGTGTTAAACAACAACAAGGCCGGCCAATCCATTTTGACTTTATGCCATTCCATTTTACGCCACACAATCCACGTCCCTCTCTTCGATTCCTCGTATATTCTTTGGAATTACTGTTTAAGTTTTACATCCCGGCAGAAAAGTTTGTGCAATCATATTCAAATATTCACATTTGTCCTACCGGGATATATTCCCCCTTTCCAGTCTAAAGCGCAACCAATTATTTCTCGTTGATGAACGATGACTGTTCTCCGCCATTTCCTCAATCAATGAGAAATTCACCTCAAGAAAGACCAAATAGCATTCCTTCCTTCATCTCGCTCCACAAATCAATCTACCTCCTCTTGATAACTCTTATTTCTTAAAACCTTAATTTAGCAACATTGTCAACCGGTTTTAAAAGCCCTGCTAACCTCTCAGGATTGACATGATTACTGAGAGTGATTACATTATTTTTATTTTTCACGACATTTGAGCCACCACTATCACTCTTTAGACGTAACCAGATATGGACAAGGTCATGAGGTCAGATCAAATAACAAAGACAAAAAAATAATTTTATTCTAATTAATACTGCTTCCTTACGAAGCCAGGCCTGTTGCATTTCAAGGCACGGATTTTATTCATATAAGTTAATACTTCAGCACAGCATTTCTTTTCGAAAAATGTATATGAACATCAGATTGTCATATTCTATGTACTTAAGAGAAATATTAGAATGTAATTTTCTTAGTTTTCACCCTATCTATCTATAATTTCGTCAAATTATATGTATTTTATTGGCTACATATTGCTTATTCTAGAATTGGAACTATTTCATTTGTTTGCGTGTGGCGGCGTCGTAAAGAGGCCAGTGGTGTGAGCTTTGAGGCTGCCAGGTAGCCGAATTGGCTCAGACACTGGGTAGATTTGGCCATACAATTTTTGTTATTCCTTTGTGGGGCGATAACTAATACGTTACCAACGTTCCATTAACACAACATATCCTTTCAAAGAAAATATACGAATAGGCTACACACATACACAAACCGCATAGTCTAAATATCTTAGGCCACATTCTAACGCATTTTCTAATATTAATTTGGAGGGCCAATATTCTCATGAGATGAAAGACTGCAAATACGATTAATTGTGCATTCTGCTAGACATGATTTTATCATTGTTGACTCTATACGTACCTCTACCAAATTCTTTTGGGGCTGCAGAGACCTTGGTTTTCGGAAAATAATTACTAAACACCCGAGCACTTGCAGCAATTAAATCACCCCGGCCTCTTGGACTTCCATCATGCTTCCATTTGCGCCAGTCCCGGTTTCGACTCCCCTCCCTCCTTCCTTAACGTCATAAGAAATGTCCAACCAATAAAGTACGAATGACATACGGCGCCATAACTCCCTCGACAAAATGTAACGGGTTCATTTTATGATGTTATTGCTCTTTACCTTTTGATTTTTTATGTTCATTCAATGTTTCACTGTATAATTTAAATCATCATGCGCATGTAATGCTAATACAACTTCGAAACTTATAAGTTTGCATATGAAGGAAGGAGATAACAAGAGTTTTTACATATCTTTCCTCGACAATTTACCAGAGTTGTCTCCCGTGTAATATATATAATTTTCCGATACAAAAACATATTTTATACAATATACCACTCACAAACCATAACGGCATCCTTAGATTTCAATATAATCTAATTTTACTGGAATCATGTAAGAATACAGTCGCTTTTACTGGTTTAAATTTCATTCAAACGAGTGATGACGTCATGTCGCTTTATATACTACAATACTTTCATAGGTCAGATTCCTCTCATTTCAGTATCAAACAACCATGTAAAAACATACTATACACCTCGAAAAAGCGATATATCCTCAAATTCTTATGGCTATATCTTGGTAATATCCACTCCACAGATGTCTTATTTTGTATGAAATGGCAAGTATAATAATCACGTAAGGTTCTAATTCTAATTTGTTTAGAATAGAGCCAAATGCAATTCTTATATTGTTGTGACAGAGAACAGCATTCCTCAGTTTACTAAAAGGATGTGCAAAATAACAGATGAGCTATGAGAAAGCTCTATAATTTTGTATGATGTTTTGAATTCTGACCTTATTTAAGAGAGAAAGAAGAATTTGAGAAGACAAAGAGCACTTATATTAAAAATGGATCTGACACATTCTGTCAAGGGCTGGAGTTATGGCGTAGTACGCCAGCCGTTACTTGATTGGCTGGAGAATCGTATGACGTACAGCAAGGATAGGGTGTGAGCAAAATCAGGAATTAGGTCGGATGCGAGAAAAAATAAGTAGATAAACGAATAAAATAAATAAAATAACGACAAATAAACAAACAGAAAAATTACAGTAACCTATAAACAATTAATAAATGATAAAATATATACATATTCAAATCTACTTCCTGGCAGTTTCAGACCAGTAAAGACTTCGGACATTCTCTTGTTTACGTCCAAGACGCATTGTGTACTACTTGGGACAGGCCACCAGCTCGTGCGGGCTAGGTTTTAGTGGGCGGGGAAGAAAAGTCTGTGGGATGATTGGATATAAAAGGGGGTTATTGCCACTGAGCATTTTCAAGGGATATCTATTAAGGCTTGTATCGTGGCTCTGGAAGCATGTGGCAAGGCTTTTGGACTTCCGAGGCTTGTTTCTAAATCAACCAAAAACGGTTAAGATGGTCGGACAAATAGTTGTAGAGAAATGTAGAAACGCTAACCTAAGCCAGACAACCAGATCTCGATACTTCTCTTTCGCTTCTGTCACTCCACAAGAAGCCACCACGATGCTACAATTGCCTTTGCCAAAAATCAAATATGAACTACTTTTTAGTTCGGTGACGCCCGTCACAGACGTTGCCCTAGTTAATGCCTTACATTCTTATTCAGTTCTGCACCGAGTCTACTTCTAGCTGCATAGACCCGTCCGGTGCTATGCTTCCAAGTTTAAGAAATCGGGTCGGCAGGTCTAATGCATCAACGGCCCTTCCGATCTCACAGCAAACCCCAAACTTTTGTTGCGTTTTACGATCTTTGTTTTCATTATAGTCTCCGCCGCCGGGTAATTTTATTAAGCTCAGGGAAAAACCCATCTCGCACCTTACCTTCATTGGTATAGCATGGCTCTAGATCTCCAAGTGATCCAAGAATTCGTGAACATTTCTTTTTCTTCACAAGTACGAGTTTCCAATTGTTCAAAATAGTTGCACCCTTTATCCAAAATCAACCATTCCACTGCTCCTCATGAATTGTGTATATTTTTTGGCTGCCTCCAGGCGATAATATATCTCCAAGAGACCAGCGGCGACGGAAGAAGTAACCATTCTATCAAAAACTCCGTCACCTACAAACATTCGCCCTTATGTACCCTCCAAGTAGCTCTTCACATCCAAAATAAAATGCTTTAACCTAATTTGCCAAAATATATCTACTCGGAGGGTCGCTCCATGAGTCATCCAATGGTGAGACTGGGGAAGCAATACACTAAATCACCGGATCCTATGTGAGCTATACTATCTTCGCGAACAATACGACTGTGAAATCGCCTCGAGTGTTATTATTTTCATCGGGGTTTATATGTGACGTTACACGTATTTAATCGCTTCCGTTCTGAACAACTCCGTTGAAAATCCTAACACAAGAAGCAATTTCACAGCCAAGTGGTTCGTTAAGTTGCCAAGTCCGCATTGGATATGGGGGCGAATTCGCCTAACTGTCAACCCCCATAGCTGATCATCACTATGGAACCGAGAAGACAACTTCCAGCTAGGTATGAACTCAAACCAAAGTATGGCCCACGATTCCTTAAGGAAACAAACTTTCGTTCCAGAATTCAGCATTATGTCCCTACTTCACAGCTTCCAGAAGCGTAGGAATTGAACAAAACCATTTGATAATCTTGATGAGGCTCTGTAGGCGTTACAAATAAAACATTTCGAAAATGTAACGTCTCACCTCCTTTTCTGTAAACAACTCGCTTATGAAAACTACTTGGTGCTGTGCCGCGCAGGCCACAACCACATTTACGACGGAACAAACTAAGTTTGCATAATGATATTACGCAAGAACGAGAGGGAGACTATAATGATACTCTAAACTGGAAGTTTTCTCCTGTTGGCGGTCGCGTGTCCAGACGACAGCTGCAAGGTATTGCTTGAACCCTCGGATTTGTTTTGCTCACTCTAAGGGTTTTGTTCTGGCTAAGGTTGGTTGTTTCCTCTGATATTAAAGAAAAATAAACCTTGCACAGAGAAAGAACCCCATTCATGTTTGCTGTTTTCATTCTACACGATAAGCCCTTGCTGGCGAAGAGATTAATTCCACCTTTCGTAATGGGATTCAGCTGTGTGATATCTCTTCTGAAGAGAAGGAGGTACCGTATACACATCAATAAAGTTGCCCGGCGCGATCTGAACGAAAGGATAAGTGAGCGACTGAGTCCATTTTAAACATAGGGGCTTTCCAGCCATTACCACGGCAAACATTACCTGCCTTATTTTGGTTGGCGTCAAGCGATCATTCATCTAAAGGGGTACCCGGTTATACTGACAACGATTAATGTTACCTTCAAGCATGCCGTACGTCTCAATCTATACGCGTGCCGTGTTGGCTGCTATCAAACTATTTCAGTCAGTGTTGGGAAAACTCAGGCCGGCGTCAACGAAATCTTCCCTTTCCGTGGGTTACCCATCACTGAAGTCTGGACCTGCTTCTCTCTCTCTCTCTCTCTCTCTCTCTCTCTCTCTCTCTCTCTCTCTCTCTCTCTCTCTCTCTCTCTCTCTCTCTCTCTCTCTCTCTCTCTCTCTCTCTCTGTCTCTCTCTCTCTCTCTCTCTCTCTCTCTCTCTCTGTGTGTGTGTGTGTGTGTGTGTGTGTGTGTGTCCTCTTCTGCTGTGAAGGGTAAGTTGAATAGGCCAGTGTCGATTCCTCCTTTGAAGAGAGAGACAAGGTGGCAGCCATGATGGGGTCCCATCAATCTGCGGGGATGAGGAACATGGTCATGATGCTGCAACTTTGAATTTTATTGGTCTGAGAACTGCGATGCAGGAGAGGGGCTTACCTTCTGTTCAATCAATATATCATCGTTTCTTTCTTTCATTCTTTTCTATCTACGTCAAAGAGTCTTTCCCACTACAGGGACCAACGATGGGTACCACTTCATGGTGATCCTGCGAGACGGACGTCGGATAAATTATCTCGACGATCGTTTTGATCACATCACATCATCCTCACCTCCATCTGGAAGTGCTCCCCCGAAGGGATGACACTCGGTCTCCGGACCGATACCAAGCCTTTTATCAATGTTCATTATGTTTTCGTCTTCACTCCACTTCCCATGATGATAGCTAACAACCGGTGACTGATCACAACCTCTTTTACCTTCTCAGCCGGTGACACATATATAAACGTTACCAAATAACGCAACAGGCCAGCGCGCGCGCGCACACACACACACACACACTTACATATTTACATATATTTATAAAGACACTGTGTCCGGTACTCAGTTCACAAGCAGAAATTAGTAAGCAGACTCTATCTTGCATAACCAGACGATTACATATTGAACCACCAATCATGTTTTAATAGTTCTTGTTTGCCTCTACCCCAACAGAGAAGTTCTTGACTCGAGTGATGTCACTCGAAGTAGATCTTAATCTGATTACTCCTCCCCCACCCCCACCGCGCCGCCGCTGCTGGTGATCATATGTCCGAGTGATCTCCGTCACACAAATGCGGTCATCTGATGCTTCTTTCAGGATGTAATCTAATCCCTATAACCCTTTACTGCTTAAAGGGACGAACTTTGAGACTTGAAGGATTCTATCCAGGCTATAGGCAGACAATTTTATTCTGCCTTAGGCAGGGCAGTAATCAAGAATCAACATGTGTTTCACATGAAATCTTTCAGTGAACCTTTTACTACCTAATAGGACGAATTTGGGATCTTTAAATATCCTACCCTATTTAAATTAAGACTATATTATTCAGTTTACGAGGAACACAAAGCCAGTAAGGAGTAAAAAGTCAAAGGAGTTTAAGTGAAGTCAATTTTTACCTTTTACTTCCTAGAAAGACGAATTGGCGTCTCCAACGATTAAATCGTTTAACTTTAACCAGACGATTTTATTCAGCTCACAAGAGTGTCTACAGAGTATTGGATTACCTAACTGCACTCCCCTTTGTCCCATTACCCTCACCGTGCGGTCCATAATCCATCCACAGAACTCCCATTCACTGATACGATACAATAAGAGTATTACATCAGAGCTCCAGCTTTCAACGCTTCATAGTCTACTCATCACAGTTGTAAGCGCTTCAATACTCTCTCCATCATGTTTATTCCTCTCAACACAGCTTTTATTAAACATATCACGTAAGTTAGGCCCCTTTCGCTCAGTTTTTTTACTGTGTATTCTATACGCCCTCATGCGATATCATTTATCTGGAAGAAACCCTCTCCTCGGCGGAAGGGCTAAACTTCTTTAATTAATTCCAGAGCCGCTACACTAATTCCTTACTAAATTTGAAGATCCCAAACTACCTCTTCGTCGCACACCCCAAGTAGATATATTTTCTTTTTCCTTATCTCACTCAATGGGCCCCAATTTACCTTCGCCTTTTCCTTACCCTGGTGCTTTAACCCATTCAACTCCGATGACAAGATGTCTTGTCATTTGGTCAAATAAAACAAAAAATCATAATAAAACAACAAAATGTTTGATGATCAAACAGCACCAGAAAAATATGACGTCGTCAGTCCTCCTCGAGGAGGACTGATGACGTCATATTTTTCTGGTGCTGTTTGATCATCAAACATTTTGTTGTTTTATTATGATTTTTTGTTTTATTTGACCAAATGACAAGACATCTTGTCATCGGAGTTGAATGGGTTAACACACTACTGGATGAAATGCATTTCTTATACTCCTGTTGAGATATCCTTGTTCTCGATGCCGCCAAGCGACTTTAGTCACTGGAGAGGAACACCCCTATCTTGCACAGCTAAAGGGTTAAAACTTACTAAAGCTATGTACATTTGGTCTGGCTACCGCCGCCAAGTGATTTATACAGTCCAGGGAACACCACCTACGCAGTGCAAGGTTTGAACGTTACACGCTCCTTCTTCCGCCATACAGTAGACACTTCTCGTAGTTCTCTTCGCTTGCGCGCGCGCGTGTGTGTGTGTGTGTGTGTGCGCGCGCTATTCATCATGGTGTCTTGGATCACGTGTTGGACTCATGATCGACAGCTATTTCCCTCCCGTATGAGAGCTCAGAACTCATATAAGACCGATCAATGGGTAATGCTGTGACCTTACACGCACACACACACACACAACTCTCCGCCCACAAGAGTTGGAGTAACGACTCGCAGCGCAGCGATACTGAAATTATTTCATCCCTGGGCGGGATTCCAACCCGGACCGCCGTAGCGGTGGCCGCGAACGTTACCACTGCGCCACGTGTGTGTGTGTGTGTGTGTGTGTGTGTGTGTGTGTGTGTGTGTGTGTGTGTGTGTGTGTGTGTATATACATAGCTGTATCTTAAGGGAAGGGGAGCTTCGCTTGTGGGGTCCCGTTTTTGTATCTTGCAGTGTCTAGTTTGCTCTTAAATCCGTGTATGGCTTTTGCACAACTATTGTTTCGTCTTGTTTGTTTCAAGTGTCCACCACACTGTGTGGAAAACTGTTCTTCTTCCTATCTCTTCTATAACTATCTTTTTTGAGTTTCTTTCCAAGTCCTCTTGTGTTTTTCTTGTCCCAATTTAACAAGCCCTCTCTGTCGAGTATTCCTGTGCCCTTCATGATTCTATATATGGTCAGTAGGTCGCCTCTCTTTCTTCTTTCCTACCAAAGTCGTCAACTCTAATTTAGCCAATCTCTCTTCATATGACAAGTTTGAAAGTGTTGGAGCCATTTTTGTGGTTGCTCTCTGGATTCTTTGATTTTTTTTTTTTTTTTTTTTTTTTTTTTTGTACTAGGTAACCATAATGTCGCCGCATATTCCAGTCTAGGCCTTATTAGTTGACTAATATTTTTTAAATCATTTCTTCGCTCAAACAGGTAAATGTGTTTACCTATGTTCATACGTATGTGTACACACAAACACACACACAGACATATATATATATATATATATATATATATATATATATATATATATATATATATATATATACATACATATATTTCATTTTTCATTTTTTTCCTTTTAAAGTTCCCAAATGCCATGGTTGTCAGAGAGAGAATCCCAATGTCGAAAGGACCACACTGACGTTAGCATCACAAATTCTATAAACATTGTGGGTCATGGGGAGTGACCCGGGGATGGTTCAATCCTAACAAGGCATCTAAATATACTGTATATAGTGCATGCACCAAAGACTTTTCTAAGGAATTTAGGTGTGAGCGTCTGCCGACACAACAAGTCCTCACGGATTTTGTATAATTTAGTAGGATATGTATGGAATTCAATGATGGCAGGTCCATTGTTTTCTATTTCTCTTCGCAGTTCATCTGCATGGCTAGGAACCAACTTAGCCATTGATCTATGTATTCTCTCAATTTGGTTTATATTCTTCTCTTTGCCCATATCATCGCAGCGTATCTAGGGCGAATAAGGTATTATATGATTTATTTATTTATTTTTCGTTGTGCCATAGTTCATGTAGCTGAAAAAATCCTGTTCATTAATAAGTATGCCTCACTCATAAATTTGCTAATACATAAATTATCTGTGATTTGTACTCCCACATTATTTTTTCTATTTTTTTTTTCTTCATCAAGTGATGATTTTTTCCCATTTCAAATAGTTTGCCGTTTTTGTGATTCATCATGGTCTTGGATCGCGTGTTGAACTCGTGATCGACAGCTATTTCCCTCCCAAATGAGAGCTCAAGAGTTCATATACGACCAATCTATGAGTAATACTAAGACCTTACACACACACACACACAACTCCTCACCCACGAGAGTTGGAGTAACGACTCGCAGCGAAGCTATACTGAAATTACTTCAACACTGGACGAGATTCGAACCCGGACCGCCGTAGAGGCGGCCTGGAACGCTACCGCCGCGCTAGCGAGTCGTGTGTGTGTGTCTGTGTGTGTGTGTGTGTGTGTGTGTGTGTGTGTGTGTGTGTGTGTGTGTGTGCGTGCGTGCGTGTGTGCGTGCGCGCGCGCGTGTGTGTGTGTGTGTGTGTGTGTGTGTGTGTGTGTGTGTGTGTGTGTGTGTGTGTGTGTGTGTGTGTGTGTGTGTGTGTGAACCTATAAAATACTCTATTTAGTTTTACGTTTACTGAACTGTGATGTCCCACCACTTGACTTCTAGTATGCTTTAAGTACACACAAAATCTGTTCTATAAGGAAATCTCAATATTTTAACACAGATTAATGTACATATTCATTTATAGCTTACATATCCCTTGTTTCTCGTACATGGACACAGAACGAGAGAGAAAGAGAGAACGAATGGAACGAAGGAGGGAGTTAGTATATTGTGCGTCCAGCAGCGCGGAGAGGGCGAGTCCTGAGGCAGCTGAGCTTGCACCGTTTGCGCCTGCGCGTCCGTCCTTGCACAAATCTGCAGCGATTTGCATTATGCTCGAAAGGGGAGTACCCTGTATTGCATCACAGAGGGTCAAGCCAGCCCGATGCAGGCCATCAGACAGCAGAAATTTACTCGTAAGCGTCCTCTACAGACGCTCACCTGATACTTCACCGCTGGCAATTGCGGATTTGTGAGCAACTCCATGGTCGTTAGGCCTAACAGCGAATGGAGAAAGGGAGGGAAGGACCACGTGGGGAAATCAGAGGGACGAGGAAAGTCTAAAGGCAAAATACAATGGACGTAAAGAGTTAGTGAAATGAGGAACGGGCTGGCAGCATGATCGGGAATGGCGTGCAACAAAGCTTTCCTATGCCTCCTAAGCTACATGTTCCCTCAATAAAGTCCAGGTTCAAGCTTTGCCGAGACATGAAATGAAGGGCTGGGAAATATAGGAGTTGCCGGGATGAAGTGGGAGTTGAAACTATGACAGATGTAGCCGAAGTCCATGTGTCCAACATCAATAAAGGCGGACAGCCGCAGTAGTCTTGCGCCATTCCATCCGTGTTTGTCACCGTGTGCGATACATTTGACGCACCGCCTCCACCTTTGGTCAACCTCATATGCATGACCTTCCCCCCTCCCGCTCCCTCAATCCACCATGTGCATGAGAAAACAGTACCATGTGTGTATATTCACTGAAAAAGGCAAATGAAAAAAAATGGCTGTGAGGACGGGCCATTGATTCCCAAGGGGAAATGGGAATCTCAGGATCTAAATCAAGTTTTCAAGCATGCCCTTCATAAAGAGCAGAGACCAGCCCTCACTCTTCCCCCTTGTGAGATCTCATACGCCCCCAGCTCTTGTTTGGAACTCACTACTTTCAAGTATAAAGCCCTCGCATAGGATGTTTGTCAACGGGTCAGCAATAAATGTTATATTTGCATAGCGAAACCCATAAAGTGAGTCAAAACTTTTGACCGCAAAAACCTATTCTGCATGTACAATAGGCGCACGAAATGTGACAAGAAAATACGTCCCTGCATCCTCAACAGTAAAGACATAAACATAAAAAATGCAGTATTTCAGGTCCACGACCCAAACGAGAGAGGACAATTTTCCCTGTGCCCCGTATAAGGTATTAAATGCATATTTTATGGGGTAGATATTCTAGGAACTTTAATGACATCCCCATGGACCAAGTCACTCCGCATTCTTTTATGACTGGAGACTAATCACTCAAAAAGAATTCTGATCACTTTGTACTTCACTATCACTCCGTTCTGCCACCCTCCTTATCTCACATTAATTACTTTTATGACAAAAAACTCATCAGTGTGTTGCCATCCCCGTGGGTAGAAGCGCAGTTATTGTGGACAAAATATTTTCTCAGCGATAACGGTTCGAAAGAGGTAGTGCGACAGCGCCGTAGTGAGGGAGGGGTAGGGGTAGGGAGTAGTGGTACGATGCGACGTCATTACCCCCCTCCCCCCTACTCACAACACTTTCCCGTGACTCAGGAGTGTCATCAGAACAAGAACGTGAGGCTGAGGTTGAAACAAGAAAGACCTACACACTTGGGTATAACTGACACTATATAACACTAATTGTTCCGTCAAATGACACAGTCACTTTTCCCGATAGGCAAAAATAATTGTGGCTAAAATACTGAACCACTACAATAATGTGAATACCAATCGACCAGACGAACACGTCAGTGCTTTGTTTAACTTTCTAATCTCGATTCCTTATCTAATCCTAAGGGTAATGACCAGCCATCGGAATGAATACACATAGCAATGCAAGATCCACGTACTCCGGAAAGATATTACCATACGAAGTGTCTTCCTGTCTGTGATATATCAAAGAAAAACCGAAATAGTATTACATTTCTATGTGATTGGTGCCAGCCTTCAAAATGTTGCCTCTGATGGACTGAAGAGGACAATTTTGTATGAAATGGATTGGCAGACCACGATGGCGTCCTGTAAAGGTACGTTTTGCTCGGTAATGACGGTCAAACGATTGTGTAGAACACTTAATTCTTTGTTTTTGAATGGGACTGTTTTGCTTCGAGCTGCAAAATACGAGGCTGACCATTTTAATCGAACCTACCAACGCGTGTATATGTCAGGTATGATACGCGTCACCTGCCACTGGCAATGGTATTAGGCTAATAATCGCAACGAGCAAAACGTACCTGAAGTATATGCTCTGCTCAAGAATCTACTATGGAAAGGACTTCACAGTCGACCAACGCGCCGGGGACATATTCTGTCACTCCTAGTTGGCAACTCAACCCGAGCCTTCCTCGAATTCGTACTCGGACAGCGACCGATAAATGAAAACTCGAAAGTAATCGATGGGGAAAAGGTGAGAACATTAAAAGCGTTCACACAAGGCAAAATTACCTTCAGACATCCATACTAATCTACTGAAAAAAATATTAAAATGCGTCTTCCACTTTCTCCCTCAGCTAATATAACTGAAATATTTTCCTTTTGCTCTTTACCTACTGTAGTTTCGTATGGATGTCTTCCTGGATAATAAATTAATATCCAGTAGCGCTATTATTATCATTATTATATTTTAACATTTCAACCGTCAACCACTCAGCGGGGTGACTAGGCAAGATAGCTTTTCTCGGAGCTCGGGATTTAATACCGAAAGATTCCCTTGCTGCCGTCCCCTGTTGATTTGGGTAGCCCCGAACCACCATCTAGATCAGCGTTTCTCAACCTTTTTACCCTTGAGTAACATTTAAAATAAATTGCGTGTCAAGGAACCACTGCGCAAAAAAACAAAACACACTCACACACACACACACACACACACACACACATAAACATACATATATATATATATATATATATATATATATATATATCGCTCTTCTGCTCTTCCGTTAACAAATGGAGTATCCATCGAGCACACTTCTTTTTCAGCCCTAATTGCTCATGCACGATGTCATGTGCACTCCCATAACTGACACCAAGATCCAAGGATAGGAATCGAAGAGTAACAGTTCGATCTTCGTCAATGATGGCCCGCGCACAACCGTTGTTGCTTCGGTCACGGATGTCCGAGGGAGGCCAGAGCGATGATCATCTTGAAGCTGAGTTTTTCGGCTGCGAAAATTCGAATACAGCAGGAAACAGTGATGGAGTAGATTCGGGAAAACCTTGTAATATTTACCCTCTGATCTCCGTTGTTTTTTTCCCCAGTTTCCACCTTAATGAAAGTGTAGAACCCGCAACCTTTCGAGAAATCCATGTTTCCGGTTAGAGGGTGAAACCAACACTGACGCAGTTGAACAGCACAACGAGATAATGTAACCCACACATGCAGCTACAAGTTCAAACGCGCCACAACTGGCAACAATTGATGCCCCTCGCTCCTCCCCCTCTGAACGCTCGTAGTCTCTCTGCTACGAGCCTTACTGCCATTACTTCCTCATCACCCCTGTAGCACATTCCAAGACAAAATCGCTAACACAAGGGATGCAGAAAAGAAGTCGTTATGCCCCATTGGTTTGTACGTTTATTAGAGGAGTCCCTTGCCCTGGCTATCTCTGCTTCCCACTGCCGCCACTATGATAGGCGGTGGTGGTCGGCAAAATGCGGCGGGTTTCCGATCCAGGTTTGCCTAATCCATGATGTAAGGTCGCGGAAAAATAATACCTGTCCCTCACGAGTCCAGCATGTGGTCCAAGACCATCATTAATCTCTCTCTCTCTCTCTCTCTCTCTCTCTCTCTATATATATATATATATATATATATATATATATATATATATATATATATATATATATATATATATATATATATCATTGACACGCGCATACACACACAAACTGAGTGAGGAAACAGTGAGTGCAAAAACTATAAAGAATTTAAGATCAAACTGGATGCTGAAATATACAAAAGTGGGTCATTACGAACATAATCTCTCTTCCCGTAAAATACAACTAGGTAGATACACACACACACACACACACACACACACACACACACACACACACACACACACACACACACACACACACACAAACAAACACACACACGCACACACACACACACACACACACACACACACACACACACACACACACACACACACACACACACACACACACACACACACACACACACACACACACACACACATTCATCTCGCAGGGCGCAACTGTCTTATCACTTGCTGCCGTATCCACTAAATCTTATCGATGCATTTCTGATGGTGACGTGTGACATAACGCCCCATGACCTTGAACTCTCCGATAAGGAGCAATGCTCTGACTCACCGGTTTAATGCCAACCATATTGAACTCCCTCCCCCGCCCTCCCTTGTTTTCTTCTCCAGCAGACACGTCTGGCCGAAGTGCCAGCAATATCGAACTATTCGTGGGTGGATCTCTGGGAATTCATTGACTCAACTGTCATCATGTTCCTCGCCTCAGACGGTCTTCCCTTCCTTCACCGCAACTCCCTCCGTATTCTTATGCGCCTTTTCTAAAATATAATTGGTTTTTATTACTGAATTTTGATCATGTTACTAACAATATTTCTGTTGGGGATATATCTTCATCTTCCATAACCACCTTCATCCATCACGACCCACGACCCAGATCTCTTCTCGTCACCAAAGCCGTCCCCGCCCCGTTAGTTTCCCCTTCAGCAGTCCCAGAGGCCGCGGCCGGCATACCCATCCCTTGTTACCACAAAGGTCACCTTTCCAACATCCTCTCGTAAGTCATGACAAATACATTATTCTCACTCAGCTTCTCAGCTCTTCTCGCTGTACCCTGCTCCCCACTTTACTCACGAGATCTGCACCACTATCCCAAATTCATTTCGACATGAAAGCTAACCTTTCCCTATGGCCTATGCAAAGGATTTTCTCTCTAATTATAACACACTGTAAGAAACTAATCGCTCGCCAAGTCCTGATCTTTATGGGAGGAATATTCTTTCTAGTCCTTTTTTCACTTTCTCGCTGTAACAATGACATCACCAGTTGTTCCCTTCTTGCCACTTTCAATGTACCTCAGGTTACATTAAACAAATCCTCTTCTCTCATATTCCTTATCCCCTATTCCATAATTCAATTCTCTCTCTCTCTCTCTCTCTCTCTCTCTCTCTCTCTCTCTCACACACACACACACACACACACACACACACACACACACACACACACACACACACACACACACACACACACACACACACACACACACACACACACACATACACTCACTCGACCTTCTCTATATCTTCTTTCTTATCAACTCGAACGTTCTCCGCTGTCACATGACAATCTTCGAACAGTAAAAACGTTTCGCAGACGTTATGGGAATTTCCAACCACCCTCCCTATCCTCCACCTAATCTAACCACCAATTCCCATTCTATGTCAAACAACTTTTAAATGTTGGAAGCGAGATAGGGTAAATTCTGTCGGTTTCTTGGACGGAAACAAAAAATTAAGGTTCGCTATGTATCTGTTCTTTAGTGATTGATCCTTTCGCAACACTTGTCCCCGCACTCTCATTTGCCTCCCACAAATCTCTGCGAGCAAAGCGAATTTAAATGAAGAGCCACCAGCAGCTGTTTCGTTCTCGGCCAGATAAACGATTAGATAAGGTGACAAGCGTGACGCTTGGGGCCTAAGCAACCGTTCCGTTTACATTCACTCTTCAGCTTGTCCAGCTCCTCGAAAACTCTTTTTCTACAACCTGCACACGTTTCCAGATGGAGAGGGTCGTGCGCTGCCCGTCTTTCGCACGAACTCGAGGCTTCCCCGGCAAAATTTACGAGCTCTCTTCCGTAAAGAACACATTTCCCTTCACAAAGACATGGTTCCTCAGGAACAGCGCATGCTATCTACCAAAGGTTGCATTCCCCCACGTTCATCGTATAGCATTCTTTACACACGTCATCTCTTTTTCTTCTCTCTTCAACTTATGCTCAGCTATCATGACCACACGCTATGCCACTCAGACCACACATTTGTACACGTATAATGCGTGCTCTGAAACGCAGACCGCAACTCCATGCAGCAGATATTCTCTCGTAGACACTTTGGTCTGTGGAAGTGTCCCATTTTTGTGACATTGCGTGATACTGCTGAGGAACATGTAGTCCTCAGGAAGGAGATCAATATAAGTTGAGCGAGTGTCAGCTGGGTATGGGAATGTGCATTTTGTTAGGGGTCCTCAATTCGTGTTCGCAAGTTCGTGTGTACGCGCGCGCGCGCGCGTGTGTGTGCTTGTTTACCTAAAGACGCATCCACATGTGGCGCCAGCATTTGGCAAACCCGGCAACATGAGTCGGCTCGGGTACTGCGCACAAGTTTACAATAAATACCAAATGATTCTTGCTGGATGATGGATTATAATTCGATTCTATCCAGCTATCATCATGAGAGAGAAATGTGTACCCTCTAAAGAAAAACGTAATTACTAATCAACAGGCACGCATTTTCTATTTAGTCCCTCACATTGTGGCCCAACTGTAGAAAAAAACATATACATACACTCATAAACATATGCACACATACACACGACACATGCAGGGACCAATGGGGGTACTTGTCCATGTTGGTTCTTCTGCCCATTTTCAAAATCCGTCAACTCTCTGGCACTCTGTCTCCGATTCGGCCAAAAATCTCTATCCACTTTAACAGCATCAACCCCAACATCTCATATGAGGTGAGCTGACAACCAGCAATTGCTCCCCTCTTATTTTCAACTGGTGATATAGAAACAATCCCACACTAACACAACTCAACTTTAGACAATAGTCCAAAGTTAGTTCACAGAGAGATCTGTGGGGCGGCGGTTTTCCAATCAGTGAAAATTGAGGCAACAATATACAGGTGTACATACATAAATACATACATACATACATACATACATACATACATACATACATACATACATACATACACACATACATACATACATACATACATACATACATACACACATAGACATATACACATACACACACACACACACATACACACACATACACACACACACACACACACACACACACACACACACACACACACACACACACACAGAACAATTCAACGTTTCTTTCCAAAAGAGATCTATACAGGGAGGGCGCAAGGAGTTTGGCAGTCGTTGTGGCACTGTGGGTTTCCAGAATGTGAAATTATTGGCGATAATGATAATAATAGTGATAATGATAAGAAGAAGAAAAGTAACAATAATAACAATTAATGTGGCCTCGATTTTTACTAGCTGGAAATCCGCAGCCCCACAGTAGCTGGCAACTCATTGCCCTTCCATAGACGTCTCTGGAAAGAAACACTGAAACTTTTAATGTCGCCGGCTTCTAGTGGTACGAGCGGAGAAGTCACTGGTTGTCAGCTGTCCTTATGTAAAAAAAAAAAAAAATGAACTACAAACTTGATAAAGAAATATCTTCATCACGGTCCGGTGACTGAGAGTCAGACCCTTAGGGCTCAGCCTCTTGATGAGGCTGACGGCCTTTGAAAAGACTGACAGTACGGAGATTATTCTACCTGACATCCGTCTTGCAGCTCCGAAAAGCTCTTGGTATCTACTAACTTAAGCTATATTTCTTACAAGGGGTTGCCGGTTCCAATCAGCGAAACTCGACGTAACAATTACACACACACACACACACACACACGTGTGTATGTGTGTGTGTGTGTGTGTGTGTGTGTGTGTGTGTGTGTGTGTGTGTGTGTGTGTGTGTGTGTGTGTGTGTGTGTGTGTGTGTGTGTGTGTGTGTGTGTGTGTGTGTGTGTGTGTGTGTGTGTGTGTGTAAATACACGGAAATGGAATCTGCAGTGGGAGGACACTTCCGCGAGAGAGAGCTGAATAGAGCGCCGCCGTAAAGCTCAAAGCGCCTGGACAAATCAATAAAAAGTGAAACATAAAGTTGCTGGAAACTGAGGCCTGAAGGAAGAAAGGTCGACATGAAACAGCAACCCAGTGCGCATACGGGAGGTCCCGCGGAAAATGGGAGAAGTGAGAGACCCACTTCTGGGAAAAGGAGTAAAGACAGGTGAATGGGGCCCTGCATCATGTGGGAAATTACAAAGGATTACAAAGGCGGAGCATGCCGACAGGAGACCTTTTGGTCCATATCTAGGTCGGATGCGAAAAAAATCATAATAATAAAATAATAAATAAAAACTATAATAATGTAAATAACAAATAAAATACATAAATAAATGCATAGGTATAGTTAAATAATAAACAAACAGGTAAATAGTAAATAATGATAAATTGACATATAACTAATAATAAATGAAAATCAGACAAATGATAACAAAACAAAAAACAAATAATATAAAATAAATTATAACCATTACAGCATCTTGCTTAGGTGTTTATCTAAATGATTCTTAAAGCTTCGAACTGAACTACATTGCAGGAAGTTTATTCCATTCATTAACTACACGGTTGGCAAAGTTGTTTCTACCTACTTCCAAATCGAATCTATTTCCGAACAGTTTAAGACCATTGTTTCTTGTCTGATTCTCATTCAATGTGAAAATTTGGTCACTTTTGATGTTGTCAATTCACTTTAGAATTTTAAATACCTGTATCAAGTCACCTCTGAGTCTACGCTTTTTTTTTAGGGCAAACAGATTCGTATGTTTTAGTCGATTTTCGTATGATTTATTTTTGATATTTGGAATCTGTTTTGTGGCTCGCCGTTGTACTTTTTCCAGTCTGTCAATGTCTTTAATGAGATTCGGTGACCATACGGAAATAGCATATCCCAAATGTCTACTGAAACGGCACGGTGTTCGGTGTGAGAAAATAAAAATTAGTAAAGAGATCTACACTATTTGGAACGCCATTTAACGAAGAGAAAAATACGTCACTGAAGTGGAAGTGTTGTATTCCTACAGACTAGTTAGCGGTGCCCCTTGTGGAAGGATACAAACGCGAAATAGAATAAGACACGAAGTCCAGTTGTGGTAAAACTGTGTGAGAAGAGTTGGATTTAAATTCTGCAAAATACTGCCACACTCAGGAGGGATACCGAGCAAATTAAATCTAATTTCCTGGGCCTTTTTTTCTAAAGAAACTTAGGAAAACCCGATCCTCCCCCCCCCCCACACATGCAATAATAAAGATGCCCATGTAAACTGACCGCCCATATATCTGGGCACTTATGCACTAAGAACCAGAGTTAAGACTTCATACACCCCGAGCGGTATAGTGGGCAACAGGGATGACCTTGATCCACGAGGTGCTACGATAGGAATGATGAACGAGTTTTGGATGGGTGTGGGTTTCGACTTGACCATCTCCCTTACAAGATGGGAAACGCCTCCAGGGTGCGCTGACGGAGTTTGTGGGTCACCGTAGGTCATCCTAAAAATGACTCTCTGGTAAGAGCGCAAAGATATGATTACTGTCCACAGGCCCAACCATGTGGTATGGGTCAAATTACTCTCTGGCGATGAGGGACATCAACTACTTCATCTCAACCAGTAACCACCATCACGACAGAAGGGTGGGAATATGTACAGGAATATGTCCTGCCATGTGCCCAAACTGGAGTGGGGACCCAATTTACTGAACAGATATCGTAGAAATGGAAAGGCAAGGTGAAGACCTGCCCTGTGTGGTATAATTTATTTTACCTCACTGTATTACACAGGATAAGAGGTAGGCTTGTAGGGTATCGTCTCTGTGCCTCCATCATTCCCGATTATTTTTTAAATATGTACAGGCATAAACGGAGTGATCTGAATGAAGAATATGAGTCTCGTCCAGCGTGATAAGTGGTGTAGAACGTTGCTCAGGTACACGTTTACTCGTATGTCGACGTGAGGAAGTCGAGCGATGAGGGGACGTCCTGTGGTGCACATATTGTAGAGCGCGGAGTCCTGTTGATACCGTGAAAGAAATATGACATTAGGGACGTGGGACATGCGTTAAGTCCCAGCTTATAAAATAAGGGTCATGTGAAGTATGTTACATGTGTCCAAGTGAATGGAATATAAAACCCCATTCTACTTGTTGAGAGGAGTTGTGTGTTAAGACGGGTTACACATAAGTGATGTCCCGAACGAAAGTACATATGGATTACGGAAGCTCGGATCACTCCAAGATTATGAGAAAGCTCTCACCCCACTTCTGAAGTAGAGCACACGAACAGCAGGGGAGCCCTGGGAGACCGTCCGTGGCGGAGATGGGGGCGCTGCGCCCTTACCTCCGTATGCCGCTCCCAGCCATGTCTTGACACCACCGCATATGCGCTCGTATGCGTGCAGGTATATACTGTTTTAGCTCCAACTGAAATTCTTCTCATCAGACGATTCTCAGTCCTCTTTTCTTCACGTAGTTTCTCATTGCATCATCCAATACCTTTCTGCATTTTTGGGTCGCATACTTCATCCAGGCCTTTTAAGATCTCACCTCTAACTTCACAGTTTTGCTACTTTTCGTACGGACGTACATTATCGTAAATCATCTGCACGCACACACACACATACACACACACACACACACACACACACACACACACACACACACACACACACACACACACACACATATATATATATATATATATATATATATATATATATATATATATATATATATACATATATACATAGTAGAGATGTATCGGATATCCGCATCCGCCTATTAATTCACATCCGCATCCGCGGAACATCCGCATAATAATTCACATCCGCATCCGCATCCGTAGTTGTGATAAACTGAACATCCGCCTCCGCATCCGCATCCGCATTTGTGGTGAAACATACATCCGCATCCGCATCCGCACTCTACAAAGGATGTGTGGATGCGGATGTGTTTTGTGTATTGCACAACCTATAGATCAGCCCTGTGCAACCTGCGGCTAAGGGCCGCATGTGGCCCTCAAAGGCTATCATTGCGGCCCTTTTTCCTAAAAATAGATAAGTTATAGTGCGCCCCTCAGAGAGAGAGAGAGAGAGAAAGAGTGTGTTACCAATTAGAGCCCACCGAAAGTTTGACTAAATTCATATTCTTGTGTACCAATTTCACCATATTTTTTTCTATTTCGTTCACTAAGGTACAGATTTTAATTATATTAGAGCAGAAAATAACATATTACTTGGAATTTTTAATTATTAGATTAAGTGATCCTTGGCTATCTGTCTATGAGTCTGGCTCGCCGTTGTCCTTTTTCCAGTCTGTCAATTTCTTTAATGAGATTCGGTGACCATACGGAAACAGCATATACCAAATGTGGACGAACTAACGATTTATATAGCTTGCTAATGAGTGATGGACTTGCGCGATCTTTTGATTTCAAAAGTCCATCACTTATTAACAAGCTATATAAATCGTTAGTTCGTCCACATTTGGAATATGCTGTTTCCGTATGGTCACCGAATCTCATTAAAGACATTGACAGACTGGAAAAAGTACAACGGCGAGCCACAAAACTGATTCTAAATATCAAAAATAAATCATACGAAAATCGACTAAAACATATGAATCTGTTTGCCCTAAAAAAGCGTAGACTCAGAGGTCACTTGATACAGGTATTTAAAATTCTAAAGGGAATTGACATCAAAAATGACAAAATTTTCACATTGAATGAGAATCAGACAAGAAACAATGGTCTCAAACTGTCCGAAAATAGATTCAATATGGAAGTAGGCAGAAACAACTTTGCTAACCGTGTAGTTAATGAATGGAATAAACTTCCTGCACAGGTAGTGCAATGTAGTTCAGTTCGAAACTTTAAGAATCATTTAGATAAACACCTAAGCAAGATGCTGTAATGGTTATAATTTATTTTATATTATTTGTTTTTGTTTTGTTATCATTTGTCAGTCTGATCTTCATTTATTATTAGTTATATGTTAATTTATTATTATTTACTATTTACCTGTTTGTTTATTATTTAACTATACCTATGCATTTATGTATTATATTTGTTATTTACATTATTATAGTTTTTATTTATTATTTCATTATTACTATGATTTTTTTTCGCATCCTACCTAGATATGGACCAGAAGGTCTCCTGTCGGCATGCTCCGCCTTTGTAATCCTTTGATTCACGTACTGTATGGTACGTGTGTTCCCGCCTGTCAGTACCGCTGCCTAACCAGTCTCCGTTGTGACTTCATTTGTTGTGGTTGATTTGTGATTACCGGTACTGTAAGTCTAACTCTAATTCTTATGTTAATGATCCCAGTTAACCAATATTAAGTAATTATTTACGTTTGTACGTTATAATAGTATGGTACGGTAGCCTTTCATTTGCTCATTTATAGTAAGGAAAATACAATTGTTTCGGACAATTCTTACTTTTGTTATCCCAATTCAGTAACAAACTAATTATCTATATTTTTCAGTATAATCTCACATAATATGTCTTCGATCGTAGTAAATAACATGAAATAGTAAGGTTATGTGGCCCTCCATACCAACAGAGTTGTGACTTGTGGCCCTTTGGGAAAAAAGGTTGCACACCCCTGCTATAGATTATACAGTAATATATAGACACGCAGTTACAGACTAGCAGAGTAGTAGAGTACTGCCTAGTGCTTACAGACTTAAGAGCTCAGACAGAGCTTAGAAATGTGGAGTAAATTTATTGATGTGTGTCTAATTAATTATCTAGTAAAACTAAAGCAAATAATATCACGGATTCATTTCCTTTCAAACTTACACAACGTAATGTGTCTAGAATTTAGGGGAAGGTCAGGAGAAGGGGGCGAATTTTACTTAGTGACTATGAAGTACAAATACATAGTAAATAAACTGCAAACTGTGAATGGTGGAATGTTAGATACTTAGTAACGACAAATGAGTGAGTCACTGTGTTTGTGTGTGTGTGTGTGTGTGTGTGTGTGTGTGTGTGTGTGTGTGTGTGTGTGTGTGTGTGTGTGTGTGTGTGTGTGTGTGTGTGTGTGAGGAGGGTGAAGAGGGAGATAGAGAGGAGGCTTATCGCCCTTACTTGTCACCTTCACCCCGATGCCTTACTGCTGGAGAGAGAGAGAGAGAGAGAGAGAGATTGTAATGTGTGTGTCGTGTGGCTGAGTAATGTCGTATATGGTAGTCTTTGACCTTATTCCCACTTCACATGGTAGAATTCAGTGCTTCTTCCTTAAATACTTTTAATGCGAATGTTTCCATAATTATACAAATAATAATATTTAAAAAATATAAACCGGCAGCGCTGAGCTCTTCTTATCGCACGAGTCTTCCTGTTGTCGCCTGTTTTCCCTGATACAGTGAGTTGCCGATGAAAAGATTTTCATAGAGGAAGGGTAATATTAGCTATTGTTTTATTATCATTATCATTATTACAGTTATAGAGGGCTTTTCGATGTATTTCTTGCCAGAATTTAATGCAATGAAGCATTAGAATAAAGTAATTTTCTTTTCACATTTGCTAAGCATCTCGAAAATTTACAATACTGATCCATAAGTTGTAAACTGGCATTTTGAGCATAAGTCCTACACAGTACACTGGCAGCTAAGTCATCAGTTTGGTAAGAGTTTGCCTTCGAAGGCAAACTGCTCCTTCCTTGCTTGCCCCTCGCTGATAATACAGTTTGCCAGTGATGGTTTAAAAGGATATTATAATCAAGTTTACAAAGCCTTATTGTTCTGTGCTGACTGCTACAGCAGCTGAAAAATGGCGTCACATAGCAGTGAAGTGTGGAAATATTTTATGAGCAAGTCAAGTGACTTAGCACAGTGTCTGTTGTGCAAGAATGATTATTCACAAAAGGGACGTAGAACTACATCTTTGAAAAACCACTTGAAATCAGTGCATAAAGAACAGTTTGAAGAGTTAATGGCAAAAGAGACAAAGAAGTTGGAAGAAAAAATCAATATAGAAAAAACACCTTTGCAAAAAGCAAAGACAGGTGCTAAGCAAAGGAATGTTGCTGAGTATTTTCAGAGTCCAAAATTATGGGATGCTTCTAACCCTAAGGCAAAGAAACTGGATAAATGCATTGCAGAAATGTTAGTCATGGATGATTTGCCTTTCAGTCATATTGAGGACATAGGATTCATGAGACTGATGACTGAAGCTGCTCCACTATACAGTCTAAAGCAGCGAAATTTCTATTCATCAATGATATGTAGTGAGTCTGTTTTCAAGAAAATAAAAGAAATAATTGATGAAGTGAAGCAAGACAACAAACTTTCCTTCGCAACTGATATGAGGTCAGATAGCTCAGCAGGTGTCTCAATACTGAGTTTAATTTGAAAGAACAAACTCTGTGCTAGGTGCTGAACCACTGGAAGAACGACATACAGGAGAGTATATTTCCAAAATGTTTGATGATATGCTAATGAAGTGGGGCATATCTCGTACAAATGTGCACTGTGTTCTGCGTGATGCTGGAGCAAATATGAAAAAAGCTCTGTTTCTCTCAGGTGTAAATAATTTGGATTGTACTGTGCATAAAATACAGCTGATTGCTAAAACTGGGTTATCATCACATTTTGATATAGAAAACATGATAAAAAAAAATCGTAGTATTGCTACGCACTTTCATCACTCAACTATGGCACAAGATTAACTTAAAAAGATTCAGGACAGGCTGCAAGTACCTAAACTCTCTGTTATTCATGGTACACCCACAAGATGGAATAGCCCCTTATACATGCTAAGAAGAACACTAGAAATAAAAGAATCTCTGTGTGTGTATGCTGCTACCAACTCCAAAATCAAACAGCTCAGCAATATTGAGTGGTTGATTATGCATAAATGTATATAAGCCTTACAACCTTATGAAGATATAAAAAAAAAACTTAGTGACTCCACATCAACAGCAGCTGAATTGATTCAACTTGTAAAGTCCTTAAAACACACTCTTCAGCATACCACATCAGTAGTTTCTAACCCTGTTGAAGAAACTCACACCTCAGATACAAGCTCTGAAGATGAACCAGAATCAGTGATTGAGTTAAATGAAAACAGAAAAGCAACACAGGCAGTAAACTTCATGAAAGAAGCAATGCAAGCTTATGTTGAGAAAAGATTTTCTTGAATTGAAAATGAATATCTTTACAGAACTGCAACATATATTGACCCAAGATACAAGAGTAATTTTTTTTTCTTCATCTCACATCACTGGTCAAGTAAAATCATCACTTGCCAGAGTATGTGAGGAGCTTCGTTAGACGACTATTCTAGAAAAGGAAGATGGAGAACCAAGAAGGAAACGAAGAGATGATGATACGAGTGAAACACCTACCACCTGTGGAACATTAGATGAAGCAATGACCTCTATTCTTGCCTCCAGCAGTGATGATGAAGCAGAAAAACCGTCTGTAGTAACTTTACTCATGAAAGATATTGAGAAATATCACAGAGAGAAAAGAATAAGTGGAACAAGTCAAGATAGTTTGCAATAGTGGAAGACAATGAAGACAGTCTACCCTGATTTGGCAAAGGTAGCTTGCCAGTATCTCTCCTGTCCACCAAGTAGCGTTCCTAGTGAGCAGCTGTTTAGTAGTGCTGGCTTGATATATGACGCAAAGCGCAATCGGCTTTTACCAGAAAAGGTAGATAAGCTACTGTTTTTGAAACGAAACTTGCCCATCTTGAACTTTAAATATTAAGTAATAAATATGTGTTTATAGTATCAGTTCAATCAGTTGGTTATAGATTTATAGTTAACCACTTTCAAAAGGGTGGAGGTTGGGGAAAGTGGTCGGTGGGATGCACGACGAGTTGGGTCCACATCCCGCATCCTGGTAACGCACAAAATGTGTGGCTGAAACTCGTCATAAAACATAATTGTAACAAAAAGTACTTCCACTTTACTTCCACTAGTATACTCTGGAACTCCCTTCCTGTGTCTGTATTTACGTCTTCCTATGACTTAAATACTTTCAAAGAGAGAAGTATCAACTATTAAGACACCATTCGAACTCATTTGGCAGTATTTTGGTTCTCCCACCTTGTTTTTATTTGTTACTTCTCCTGTCTGCATGGTCTGACACCGATTTTTTTTTTTTTTTGGGGGGGGTCCTCTTGGTGAGAACGTTTGACGTAAAAACATCCGCATCCGCGCGGATGTCATATTTTTATATCCGCATCCGCATTTGCATCCACATTTTAGTAGAGACTGATATCCGCATTCACATTTGCATCCGCAAAATGACATTCGCATATACATCCGCATCCGCGGATGTCTGAAATTCGACATCCGATACATCTCTAATATATATATATTAAAACAACATTCCACTGTGGTCAATTGTCAGGTATTGAAATTATGAAAATTTTGATGTGCTGAACACTGAATGAAAATGAGTCACCTAGCATGAACAAAGAGGCGACCTCGATCTTGCACATTTCCCGCAACCCCCACCCCCTCCCCCCTCCTGCGATTCTATAGCCAGATACTAACAATAATGCTACTACTACCAAATAACAACACATGTATCCCTCATTGGAACGTGTGCAGCGATGCAGTCGTAGGACAAAAACCATCATTCGTCGCGGGCACGGTACCGGACGAAAAGACGGGACTGCCTCTTGCACTGAATGAACCCTGGTGGTTGCCAAGATAGGCGCGCCCGGCCGACGGGGTCCCTCCACACCCACCCATTTATTAGGACGGGATGATGTAATAGACTATACGAAAACCTTCCCTTCATACACGTAGAACTTTTCCTCGTTTTCGACCCAATCTCTTAAAACTTATATCGGTTAAATTGTGCATAGAGTGTATACCTAAAAAAAAAAAAATAAATAAAGTAAATAAAAAGATAAATATCCCTTAAAGCACTTAGTGGCAACTATCTTTTGATTTTTCTCCAGACTCCTCTTCTCTGACAAGCACCGATACCGCGCGACCGGGTGGTCTTGATTAGGTAGTCCATTGTCCATCTACATACACACGCGCACGCGACACAACGCTTTCTAATACCCGACTACTTTATTCAGCTAAGGTTTATCTCCATAGTGAAATGGTTTAGCAGACTTTTTTTATACAAAAGTACCTAATAGCTATAAATTTCCAGATTGGGAGAGGGGTTCCACAGACATGAAATTGTTAGTTGATATTACTAGACAATTTTCATCAGTGGTCCCTAAGAGAGTATAAAATTACATTACATTATTTAGGAGCTCAAAGGCACACCAATCGAGGACCTAAATACAAATCAAGATGAATACAGATGCTCAGGCAAGTGAAACTTGGCCAGACATATGCGCAGATCAACAATATCTCGAGCACCTGTGATCACAAGAAGTTACATAAAAGAGCTCGAGGTTGGAAGGGGTTATCTTACCTATTACTCTGCATTTTGGACTTGGGCCGGGTCCTCTTGGTGGCGCGTGAATATTCCTCCGGCATGGGCATTGAAGACGCGTACCCGTGCTCCATCTCTGCCAAGGACAAGAAAAGGAAGGCATGAGTTACAGGTGGCACTCATGATGTCAGTGGTGATGTTGTTGTTGGTGGTGGTGGTATTAGTGTTAATGTTGACGTTGGTGGTGGTTGTACCAGTGGAAGTGGTAGTGGTGAATTTGTGATGACACCGGTGATGGTCGCGTTGGTGGTGGTGATGCTGGTGGCGGTAGTAGTAGTTGTGGTGATAAGGGTGGTGCCACAAATATCAAGATTGTTGTTGTTGCAGGTGGTGATAATGGCGATGGTACTGACGGTTGTGTTAACGTGGTACTGGAGGAAGTGTTGTCAGTGGTGCTGGCACTGATGTAACCATTCAATAAATAAGGGTAAGGTTTCTTTACTAAATATATTAGAACACATGAGTCAATCAGGTGACCTTAAGTGTCACTTAGTCTTAATCACTAACACTTATACCCATCAAGTGTCACTTAGTCTTTACACTTATGACCATCAGCTCGGCCAAAAACTGATTATTCTCGCCGGTTCTAGAGCCTAGAGCGGGCCCTAGAATTACTGAACTCGACCGGATGATAACTCCTGTCTCCTTACTGTCGTTAGGCAAGCTATGACTGACCGTCAGATAGTGGTGGTGGTCCTAATAGTGGAGATACCAGTGGCGGTGGTATTGGTGATATTGGTGTCGGTAGTACTGGTGGTAGTAGAAGTAGTGGTGGGACTGGTGGTGGTAGTGCTGGGAGTGGTGGTGCTATTGGTATTGATATTTATGTTGATGATCTTGTTGTTGCTGCTGCTGTTGATGGTAGTGATGCCTTTCTGATACAACTAATTCTTTCTGTTAGAAGTGTGGAACTTACGCCACGAGGAGCATAGCTGCCCCCCAAAGACGTCACCTTTACCCTGTATGTAGACACAACCCAAGCAAATGACAATCGGCTGCAGCCTTGCGGGATTGAACCGAGTACATTTTTACGAGGCGATAATGAAGTCCAAGAAGCCACAAGTGGATTAAATCCACCACGACCGACAAACTGTTTGAAATTATTGTGGTCACGGATTGAATAAGAAACTCGAAACTACTAACAAAAGCTATCTCTACAAGACTGGTACCCTAACGAAATACTTTTTAAATTCGAGAGAATTTTCTGTCTACTGTTGGCAACATTTACTAAAATACAGGTAAACTTGTCGAATGAAATTAACATTATCAGTGTGAAGAAATAAAAATACAAAATAACAAGAATTGGAAGAACATAACATGTAGACTCGAGTGATCTAATTACGTTGATTTATAACAAGCTTGCAACACTAGGCATCCCCCCTTTATTCATCATTTCACCCATTTGCCGACAAGCGATTTTGTTTTTTCGAGGAAGTCTTGCTTAATCCTTTCACTGGTACACAGGTTTTGTAAATTTTCTTTGACTGCCGTCTGTTCATTTCATTCAGCCAAGGAAAATTCCATTTGCAACAAAAAGAATTAACAAGCAAAATCATTTTAACCACAAGAATTCCTCACTTTGCTATGCATCCCAGTAAGTACTTTCCCTGCTCGTTCAGACCCCTCCATGCAAACAAGATTCTCACAATAAATGCAGCACAGCATTCTCTCCTTAACCCTCACTGCCCAAACCTTTTACATTCACCGCAACCAGCTCTGCCGCGTGCGTTCGTGATGCAACCTCACACTACCATCTTTTTCACCATCCATCATCCTAACCTGCACCACACCGCCAGAGCTGCTCGTTATCAACGCCGCCGCCGCCGCGTGCACACAACCGTTCGAATATTTTCACTGTAATTACTACCACCTCATTCTGTCATGACTATTTGCATCCTGGCCACTTCATCCATCATCCGACCTGTCTCAGCCGAGACCTGTATCTCCAACATGCCCCAACACTACAATTTATCACTTCTCACCCTCCTCATCATATTTCTAACATCCAAGTATAACTAGGGTTGCCAACCGTCCTTTATTTCAAAGGACAGTCCTTTATTCAACTCTGCTTGTCCTTGTCCTTTATTGAAATTTGAAATGACACTATTTGTCCTTTATTTTGAAATTGTTTGATGGTAGTTCAATTTCCTGCTCTCAAAATGTGATGATTGCAAAAGCGTTTACTTCTTGTAAGAGTGCAGACTCTGTCAACTCTGCATTCTGCACAATACCAAATGCAGAGCAACAGACTGCAGACCAGGGTGTACAATTAGCCTCATTTTATGTATAACTCAATTTTCCGTTAAAAAAAAGGCACTCATTTTGGGAAAACCAGAAATTAGTAAACTATGTTACTAAACATGAGAACCACTACCAAGAAAAAAGAAAAGAAAAACAATAGAGAAAGAAAGGAGGTGCCTATCAACTAAACTCATTAAGAACCAAAACAAATATGGTGCATTATACAACAATGTAATGATGAGACCCTTCACAAAATCGAGCTCTAATTTGTTATATCAGAAGAATAGTGAAATCTATGAGAAAACTTGTAATAGTAGTGCCAATATTTCATGTTATTAACAGATATTTGGAAAAACAGAATAGATTTCAATGAAATTCAACATTTGGCAAATTATCAAACCCTTCTTAGGCCATTCATTTCCCAAAGTTTCAGAAATTTGTAGAAGTAGTAGAACATTTGAAGCTAGAAGAAAAGCTTAAAGATGGATGAACTTTTTGATGAAGTAGTATTAATTCAGACACTTCAACACTATCAAAAGCTTTGAACTCTTCATAAGCTCAAAAACAACAACCAGAAAGTGATATTTCATTTCTAAATCTATGAACTTTAAATGTATCAATGTTTTCAAAATAGTTTATTTTGTACTATAAAATCCTGGAACATCATCTTATTGTGAGACTTTTTAGTTTAATGTCATTTAAATGGCGATATGATAGGAACTGATGCTCTGTTGAATTAGGAATGAGCTTCTCATACATTTTAACATAAAAGATAGTTGTTTGGAATTTGCTAAAAACAGCAAAGATGATACAAATTTTCTGAAGGTAGCAAAAAGCCAGGGCAAATATAGTTTTAAAGATTAGAATCCTTTGATCAAGATAAAATAAATGTCTTCTCATTCTTGTTTTTGTATTTTCATTTAGGTAAGAGAAATGTAATTTTGAACTGCATTTAATATTGGCATCTATTATGATGAGCCACTTAAATAAATATCAAAAAAGTTTTAATGTCCTTTATTGTAGCTTAACAGAGTTGGCAACCCTAAGTATAACTAACATAGAGCTGGCAACAATAATGTTCGGCGCCCGTAGAGCGAATATGAGCTAGCTGACCGAGGAACATTACCCGATTGGAGAAAAGAAAGAAAGGAAGAAAAAGAAGGTCGCTCAGTAGGAAAAGTGCGAAGAGCTCTGAAAAGGATCTAGAGCCTGTAGACATCAATGCAAATAACAGCAACCTAGGAATGATGACCTCTGCTGGCGTCACTGCATGAAAGTCATGCCAAAAAATACAACCTTCTCACTACGATATTATGAGAGGAGAGACACAATAAACATACAGAAAAAATGAAAGTAATCTATCTCAATATTACAACTAACTGAGACAAAGAACATGGAGCACGTGAAGAACTCAAACCACTTACACGAAGGTCGAAGACCGCCTCAATGGGAAACGCGAGACGTCTTCGGGAGGATCGCGAGCTTCTGCCACGAGAAACCTGACCTGCTCACAAATTATACATAATTCACCTGCAGGAGGAACACGAACCGACAACAGAAGGGATACGCGAAACCACCAGGAGGAATACGAGCCACCATGATCCCAAGAAGCGCCGCAAATGGCCGCCGTTAGATGAAATGAAGTGGTGCGTGTTGCCGGGATTGAGCAGGAGTTGAAAGCACTGACCGTTGCGACAAAACTACATATATGCACTCTGATCAACAAAGTGTGGCCCCGAGATGCTGTTTACTGTGTCAGCGGTCAATACCTGAAATACCTTGTTCCTTTAGCAGGGCAGGAGAGTGGGGGTCCCTTCTAATAAATTCGCTTGGCCGCTGTTAAAACAATGTACAAGTCATGAATAACAAGAAAGCAGCTTAGCTGAGGTAAGCTGACTCCTTTCGCTAAGCCTGACGAGGTTTTCTCTACTGAATAAAATCGTCTGGTGACAGTCTGAACTTCAACATGCAATATAAACTACACATATATACCAAAGAGTCTCCCCCCTAAAGCCCATCCAACGCGCCGCTTATCTTAGCACCTCGTGGATGAAGGGTTATTCCAGTCCTCCGTCACACCGCTTGGGTCAAAGGAAATGGCAAGACAGAGCACCTCCACAGAAGGGTTCCACTGCTAGTGCTTCGTCCATTTTCAAGTACTCTCCATTCACTTTTATCCTCTACAACTTCTCTCTTCCTTGGTCGAAAGATATTTCTCTTGCATCCATATACCTCATTCTCGGTCTTCTTCTCACGTCTACTCCATACACTTCTGCTTTCCACACTTTTATTTTTATTTTGTCTTCCTTTATTCTTCCCATATTCCCAAACCGTCTCAGTACTCTTTGATCTATCTTACCTAACAGCTCTTTTCTCTTCCCTCTTCTGTCTCACCTTCACATTTCTCATTCTTTCTACCCTAACACATCTTAGGCACGTTTTGCTACCCTACTTAAAACTCTCCTGATCCACCTTTATGACTCTTCAGAGCAATATTGTCCCCAAGTCCTGGAGAGCTGATAATGAAATATTCATGCAAATGATGAACCTATTCATCATAATAAGTTCCATTCCACCCAAACACTGGGATATTTTTCCTCCAACACCCTACCTCCAACCTTCATTTGAATAGCTAGAACATGACTTCGTTTACAGAAATCTAGACTTCTCTAAGAATATTTCAACAGTACGAATATGACTAACATTCGTATAGGTCTACAATTTCTTAGTTCATCCTTCAGCTTTGACGGAAAGATAAACTGATATTTGGAGATTTGAAAAATAAAAAATTGTAACCCAAGTCGTTTTTACTCAAACGAACTTTCAACGGTCGGCGCTGGTGAATCCCGTGGAAACCCAATGTAACCCCCTTGAAACTCACATCTGACTTGCAACCACCATCAGTCCCTGTATATCTTTATCAGTTACATATTTTGAGACATAAGTAAACAAATGTAACAACAATAGTAGGTAAGACATAACGCTCACAATTCAAATGAACTAAGCTTGACCTTTTGTTAAAATAAAAAAGGGTAACTATCAACTGATATATTACCTTTATCCTGAAATATTAGTATCAATTCTCTCGCCAACGGCCTAATTTTCAGTAATTTCTCACGCACGTCAAAAAAAGCTAATTCTAACTTGAAAAAGTGAACACGAACTCGTTCATCTCCGAAACTAACCTGAATCGCTCGATGACTCGCGAGTAGCACATCCCAGGCGACTCGTTCCCACTTTACTTCTCATTCCGACAGCACACTGCACGATTCCTACAGTCACTTGATCATTTTTCGTCTCGCAAGGGGCGAGAATCTTAACCCCGAGGGAGTGTAAAAAAAAACAAAAACAAAAAAAAAACAGTGTCGGCCACAAGGAAGAGTGACATCCGACACGGCGGGTGTTATCAAGGCATGCTGAAGTAAAGACTATACTGTGCAAACCAATGCACTGGAAATATATCTTACAGATACTTTGTATCCAAAGTTCAGGCACAAACTACGATGCTATCGTTTGTACTGCCAACAATATCAATTGAGGCTATAAAAAAAAATCCAATGGAAAAGCAATTAATTGAGCACTTGGTTTTTCTTCAGAAGCTCGCTGGGATTCAACGTCGCCTCTTCTGCGCGCAGACGCGGTTTCCATGCCAACTTGCCAACCATGCTAACCACTAACTGCCACTTGCCCCAGCCACCCTAACACACCGAGCAAAGGTGACTGCTTCGGCCGTGGCTAAGGACCTTGAAGTATATGTTCCTCATTTTCCTTCACATAATGTGAGCTAATTTTGAACAGCAATGTACATTTTCTATGAATCTGGGCTTACTGTAATATCCGCGTCTGAATCAAATATCGGAAGTGAACCATCTTCACGAAGGGATAAAAGTAATCAATGTAGCCAGGTTGATCCCACTTGACGGTGACATCCACTGACCCAAATATAGTGTAAGAGGCTGGTAGATAAAGGAAGAATGTAAGATAGATAGAGGGGTAGGTGGTGAGAATTTAATTTTTTGAGTTGGATGTTTGGTAAATAACAGTCTAGGCGAAGGCGTTGCATAATCTCGCTCCACGTCTAAAGTTCATAAACAACCGCTAGGGACCCGATTTCATTGATGTTTTATGCTGATGCAACAATATGTAAAATAAGCCAGTGATGCATTGGTTTCAAAATTGCTTGAGTAAGCAGTATTGTTTAAGGCGTTTGTAACAGTCTCTCTGATTGGAGAAAGGGTGGAGGAGGAGAAAATTCAATTGATTCATGGGAGTAAAGTCACACCCTTAGGGGAAGCACTTAGATGTAAGAGTAAAGAATATTGGACTTAAAAAATAATGACGTCAATGCGAACTGAACTAGTGATCAAATTGAGGATTCCGGGTGGGAGTCCTCTGATGTACCTAAGACAATAACGTTGTAGATGAATTAGTGAAGAAAATCAAGAAAATATCTCAACCGTTTAAATACCCCTCTCCTACATATATACTAAGTGGAACTTGACAAAGTCGGATAATCTGAGGCTTGGGGCCTACAGATGAAAATAAAGTACCGGAAATTGAGTGACTAACCTACATAAAGACAGTGATGAAAACAAAGTTGAAAGTTAAAGGGGATCATAGAAGGGAACAATAGACGGAGTAGCAAACAGTAACAACAACGGAGGTAAGCGGGGGAAACATATAGGCTGGTATCTGATAGAATTAAATAGGCTGTGGAGACCAACAACTACCTCTGCGGTGGTCATGCAAGATTTAGTATTTTGTCTAACAATAAACACCGATTCTAACCTTGGAAATAATATCGCACCGATGAGTTGGAGTCATAGAAATGATAGCAGAAAAATTTAAGGAAGGTAGCAGATAGAGGGATAGTATATATACATATACATATTGGATTTGACAGATGAGAGTATGGGTGGAGGAAGAGCAAACGAAGATGAGGTGTATATTTTTATTGCTTAAAGACCAACTCGGTCTTGTTCAGAAAGCCGTCTATAATAGCATGAACCTTAGATTTGTACACATTCGAAGTTAGAAACTCGGACAAGGCATCCCGCGGATTGTCTGAGGAATCCCGTTCCCGTACCTCCCGTACCTATTTAATTATCAATTTACTTGCTACCTTAGATAAACACACAAAATATTCCCTGTCAACCTTCTCTGCGTAATACGGTTTGTCAGGTTGTGTCGAAAAACGCCTAGCCAAACAAAACAGAGACATGGGATCACTCGTTCAGCATGTGACAAATTAGGACGTTTGCCCCACTGGGATGGGGTCGAGATTTTACACATGGGGTTAAAAAGTCACATGAAATTTTTTTTAAAGCTGTCTATACTAACACTTTTGCAAACAACAATAACAAGGAAAATTTTATATATTGATCTACAGTAGTAAGTAAATTAGTAATATATTCAATAGGGAAGTATGTATTTGGTACGGTAGATACGGGAGCAGGATTCCCCGGGCAGCAGCGGGATGACCTGTCCGAGTTTCTAACTACGAGTGTGCATACTCGTAAATTTAAGGTTCATCTTTGTTCTTCGTCACACTATCATATATATTAGTGGAGAATAGTCTCATATAATAAAGGACTTCCGAATGACAACCGGCGACTGCTCCCTTCTCCCTACCGCTACAAGGTGATATTGATAATATAAAGAGTCCCAAACTAATATGGTACAGACAGCTGATCAACGGGTCATTATCATTACCTCCGCCATTCGTGCCCGTTCGTCTGTTTGTTAGCAACTTTATGTAAAAAGATATGAAAACATTATATCGTGTCTATTTGTTTACTTATCCATTTGTCTATTTATCTATTGTTCATTTATTTATTGAGCGTGGAATATGGTGATGATCCGGACATGGGAACATTTACTGAATCATATATATATTTTAGTATGGGACTGAAGCTCACTTAACACTTCATTAGATTTCGACCCGGATCTAGATTTTTTAAGACTAAAATGGGCCTTGGCAGAGGTCTGCGCTCTTAGAGCATTTCCAATTTATACTGTGCTTCAACGCAGCAAAGGGGTTAGTTGCCATGTGTCCAACCACTCGCTTCACTGATGCTTATTTAAATCAAAGAAATAAAAAAGACATAAAATCTGGAGTGCAAACCCACAGTCGGAGAAAATAAACTTCGAATAAATAAGAATCCTATATTTTATTTGAAGTTTATTTTCTCCGACTGTGGGTTTCCTGTGTGTCATTTACAAATTTGCTACTACATATCTGGTTAGAAATATATATATATATATATATATGTATATATATATATACATATATATGTATATATATATATATACATATATATGTATATATATATATATATATATATATATATATAGAGAGAGAGAGAGAGAGAGAGAGAGAGAGACTGGTTTTCACCATTTGCAGTGCAAAAGGGAAGAGAGCAAAGCAAATGCTTACACTGCCAACAAACGTTGTAAATTTGACACCAGCAACCCAGTTTTTGTGTGACCACGCCAGGTAGTAAGTGTAACTCAACAAACCGGCCACCTAACTTGTTCTTCCGCATTCCCACTTCCGACTACACTTTTCCTCAACTTAACTGTTATTTTCTATATAAAGCTTATACATAAAAAGGTTAAAAAATAGATCAATAAAATGCCCACAAACAGCCGTTCCAGAAAGAGTAGATCAAAGACTATGGCGATTCGAAGTCAAGTGTCTCGGGGTTGGAGAGGTGTTTCCATACTCTTCTTCCGATAGAGTCCAAGCCAATGATAAATGAAAAAGCCTCAGCGGGGTGAAAGAGAGTCCTGGAACCTCCAACCGGATGGAAAATATCCCGGCTGACCCTTGAAAAAGATAACTGTTTATAAAAATGATGGAACGTCTCAGAAAATCTATTGTTGCGTGGCCCCCTAAGAACAGCAATCATGAAAACTGCGATAGAAAAGAGATAAATATGCAAAACTGCGGCGGACAAGGAAAGACTGAAGTTCGTCAGTAAAAAAAGAAACACTGATAAGGCGGAAGGATTTGTACTCTACAAAGGATTACAAAGGCGGAGCATGCCGACAGGAGACCTTTTGATCCATATCTAGGTCGGATGCAAAGTACTCTCAAACATAAGAAACTTTCTCCATACAAGGTTGAGGAAGTTCCTCACAATGGATATGTCTAATGCAATATCTCAGAAATCTCAACCCACCCCAGATGATGACCAGGAGGCAAACAGAAACGTTAGATCATTAGTAGAACGTCCTTTGCGGAAGTCATTCTGGGTACTAGAGTAGAAAGCTATTTCATGATTTTCCATTAAGAATAGATTGGGAGCTTTTGGTAAGCAAGGAATTAAAGCTACGGGGCAATAGCCTGTGAGCGGTCATCTTTCTTGGGAATGGGATCAATGTCGGCATATTTCAAGCATAAAGGTTAGAAGCAAGTTGACAGAGACAGAACAGTTTGCCTATGCAGAGATTCAATAGAGAGGCACGGTTTTTAAGAACGAAACTGGGCACTCCAAAGAGAATGTAAGCTTTCTTAGTGTAAAAACCAGAGAGAGCGGAAAAAACATCCTTGGTAGAAATCTATATATTAATACGCTTGTAAATCTATCGTGTGTGTCACCCGGTGACGTCACGGCAACGAAGCCTTCCAAAATTTCTGACGACTGATTGGCTGCAAGCGAAGCGAGAGTGGTGACGTCACGGCAACGGAGACGACTTATTGGCCGAGAGCGGTGATGTCACGGCAAAAAGGAGACGACTGATTGGCTGCCAGCTAAGCGACTGTGGTGACGTCACTGCAACGGAGACGACGTCAAGGTGCAAAGGAATCGAGGTAGTTTTATTCTGGCTAAAGACAGACGATTTCATTCACCTATTTATCACATTCTTTCGATAAATGAAATTAAAAAAGGCATTTATTCAAAGCTTAACGTGTGACGTCATGTCGCGTTGCTTTCTGAGCTCCTGACAGAACCTCACGAAAATAAGTAGATAAATAAATAAACAGTATTCAAACGTCTATACAAGTTCAATCATAGGTTACATGAAGATAATCAAACGTCTATAAATGTTTATTGTGACATAACATAAAAGATTCAAAAATCTTTATTGCGTTTATGATTGATCTAACGAGAAAGAGAAACAGAGAGAGAGAGAGAGAGAGAGACAACGGGAGAATTTGACGACAACGTTGGGAGACTTTGACGACTCCTTTTGGAGACTGAAGACTCCTTCGGGAGATTTTGAAGACTTCGTAATACTTCAAAGTTGAATAACCGTGGAATTTCCGCGGGTCCTATGTGACATGACATAAACGATTCAATTTTTTTTATTGCCTTTATGATTGACCTAACGAGAAAGAGAGAGAGAGAGAGAGACGACGGGAGAATTTGACGTCGGGAGACTTTGACGACTCCTTTTGGAGACTGAAGACTCCTTCGGGAGATTTTGAAGACTCCTTCGTAAATCCCGTGGAATTTCCACAGGTCCTGCTAGTTAAGATGAATGTACAAACCAGAAGGATCATCAAGAGACATAGTACTGAGATCTAACTCAAGTTTTAGCCAAGACCAGCATTTTCATGGGAAGAGACAGCAACACTGCCGTCGTCGTGAAAGAGAAATGTAATTTTTGAAAATCCTGTTGGCTTGGCGATAGTTTTGCGTAAAGAATTGGAAGAGGCAAGGTTTTGACAGCTCTTATTGATAAAGAGTGTTTGGGTTGGTTTGATTTTGCAGGATTCCTTGCAGAAGAAACAAAATGTTCGAGTCTAAATGGTTCTGTGCTGTTTGTAAGCTTGGACCCTGCTTTGGATAGCACGGTTACAAGTGTGGTTTTATAGATCTAGAATTAAAAGATATTTGCGAAATGCTTGGCTCCATGCCTGAAATTACTACTTCTACGACACATTTTGTAATCATTGAGAGATCACTAGAATGGAAGCAGTAAATATCCCACGGAAAATCGATGAAATACTGCCACATAGATTCCCAGTTTCAGAGGGATCAGTTTGTTGAGTGTAGTTGGGAAGGCGTATGGGAGGGTTATAATTGAGAGAATTAGGAGAGGAACAGAGGAAGTAATTGGTGAGGAGCAGTGTGGGTTTAGGAGAGGTAGGGGCTGTGTGGATCAGATTTTTGTGATAAGACAGATTTGTGAGAAAGCTTTAGGAAAGGGTAAGGATGTCTTTTGGGCCTTTATGGATTTAGAAAAGGCTTATGATAGGGTAGACAGGAAGGCACTGTGGGAGGTTTAGCAGATATGGTATTGGGGGAAAGCTGTTAAGAGCAGTCAAGAGTTTTTATGAGAGTAGTAGAGCCTGTGTTAGAATCAGAAATGGAGAGAGTGAATGGTTTGAGGTAAAAGTGGGACTACGTCAGGGATGTGTCATGTCGCCATTGCTGTTCAATGTGTATATGGATGGGGGTGGTACGGGAGGTAGATGCAAGAGTAATGGGCAGGGGACCGGAGTTGATTGCGGAAAATGGAGAAAAGTGTGAGGTAAGTCAGTTGTTGTTTGCTGATGACACTGCACTTGTGGCAGGGTCAGAGGAGGCATTGGGAGAGTTAGTGACTGAGTTTGGGAGGGTGTGTGATAGGAGAAAGTTGAAGGTGAATGTGGGTAAAAGTAAGGTGATGAGGTGTACAAGAGGAGAGGATGGTAGAGAGTTGGAAGTAAGTCTTAAAGGGGAGAGGCTGGAAGAAGTGGATAGTTTTAGGTACTTGGGGTCATATGTGGCTGCAAAGGGAGGAGTAGAGGTAGAGGTAAGCTGTAGATTGAGAGAAGCAAATAAATGCCTTGGGGGATTTAAAAAAGTAATGAGAAATAGACATTTGGGAATTAATGCAAAGAGGAATTTGTATTAAGGGGTAATTGTGCCGACAGTGCTGTGTGGGGCAGAGACATGGAATTTGAGAGAGGCAGAGAGGAAGAGTTTAAATGAGTTTGAGATGAAATGTCTGAGAAGTATGGTGAGGGTTACAAGGATGGATAGAGTGAGAAACGAGGGAGAAGGAGAGCTGGGATGGAAAAGGAGTTGGCTGAGAGGGCTGATGAAAGACTATTAGGATGGTTTGGACACATGGAAAGAATGGATGAAGGAAGACTGGTGAAAGTGGTATGGAAGGCAGAGATGGAGGGAGTGAATTTGAGAGGACGACCGAGGATGAGATGGATGGATGGGGTGACAGGGGCGTTGAGCAAGAGGGGAATGTCTGTGGAGCAGGGAAGGGAGGTGGCAGAAGATAAGGATGAGTGGAGAAGGGCTGTGTATAGATGATACTGTGATGAAAAGAAAGGGAAGGGATGGGAGGATGGGGGGGGGAGTGGGAAAGTGTGAATGATACTTTGACGCAGCCCGAAGGGACTTCTCCCCGTCCTCCATTTTCTATGTGAGGGGACGGAGAGGGGGGGTCGCCAATTAAGTGAAGCGGCCTTGCTGTGGATGTGCTGTGTCCTGCTGCATTGCTTCTGACCCAGGGTGGTGGGCGGGATGCAGGGATGACCCGTCGTCCACGAGGAGCTAAGATGTGAGGGTGGAAGGGATGATGGGTGGGAGTGGGTTTATGCCTTTTGACTTGGCTACCTCCCTGATAAGGGGGAAAAAGCCTTTTGTATATAGGTAGATAGAATTATGGTTATGGGTTAAAGCATAAATATCTGGTACACTTAGGCCTAACTTGCAATTGTCTTTATAAAATAATCATTTTTAAATTAGATTAAAATGGTTCGTGATTTTCTTTACTCTGATTTCTATTTTTCATTGCTTCACTCGTAGGCCTATCGTATTCACTAGTAACTATGATCAGTAGCCTGTTTCTATTTCGTATATTTCAAACCACTAAATTTCTTTGATAAATGTATGATTTTCATATTTTTAAGTAGCTTGATCATAATCTAGCATATTTCTATTAAAGGAAAATCTGACAAAACTACCGAAAATGAAGGAAAAGAAAATTCACTGGGAGACACTGCTTCAGGCAGATTTTGCAGCTGTTGTTTGTTTACATTAGTTAGTACTAGTGGCACACAATGCCGTTACATGGTGGCAACACGAATTGATGTTTATTTATGTTGAAGTAGAAGCATTGCAGTACAGTACAAAATATGATATATATATACAATATATATATAGTTTCACTCTCCTTACAGGAAACAACTACAAATACATGACCACAAATACTTTTACCCAGACTGACAACGATAGCTTGTCAGTATTGTGTATTTTTCTTTTTTATTATTATTATTAATGGATTGTTTTTTGTTTCCATTTGGAGAGACCACTTAGTGTACATATGCACTGCACACACTCACTATTGCCTCCAAAAGTAAAAGCAAAACCATACAAAAACTGCTAAATTGTGCAATTGGTAAAACCAAACAGGGAAACCATGTTAAAGAAATAATTTTATTGGACTTAAGGAGTCGGAGTCGGATAAAAAATTCCGACTCCGACTCCGACTCCTAGTACTCTTAGAAATCCGACTCCGACTCCGACTCCAGCTAAAACCTCCGACTCCCTCCGACTCCGCAACCCTGCCTATAATGAACCTTTCTTTCTGTGCTCTGGAAAAATAAACAACTGAGAGCATTTGCAAGAGGATTCTAAAGTCTCCGATCTTAGACCTATCTTTTCGATGAAGCCTTTCGTCGAGGTGTCGTACCGTACACGGCTTGTTCTGCCCAACGTCGTGCAATTCAATTTAAAGTCAAATTCTTCAATACCATTAAACCAAAGCGCAAACTGAGATGCAGGCGGCACAGGCGACGCAACACAGAACAAAGGCAGACTTCCTGTTATCAAATTGAAGTACAACTTGAACTTCTCACTTGCTTGAAATGCTCCTAGATGTACCACCTCGTATTTCAAGTGAGAGAGTTCAAAATGTACTTCAATTTAGCAGCAGAAAGTCTGTCTTTGCACTGTGCTGCGTTGCCTGTGTCGCCTGCGTCTCAGTTTGCGCGTTTACACTGGTGCGCCTTGCACCTAGTTGGCGTGCGGCTACGCATGCCTCTCCGCATGCGCATGCCTGTTTCTTATCATGCCGAGAGTGAAGCAGTCGTCAACATGTCTGCTCTCGATCAAGCAGTTGCTGCTGCCGCAGCTGGTGTTAACTATCGGAGTTAAACTTCCACAGACAAGTAAAGAGGCGATAATCCTCAATAAAGTTAATATTTTTTTTGTTTGACCAACCCGCAATACTGACAGTAGAGTAAACACGTGTATATCAAATGGTGGCTGGCGTGCGACTGGTGACTGTTGCAAGAGTCTCCCCATCTGTGATGGGGAGACACTTGCGTCTACGTGCATGTGCGCACAGATTTGAGGCAGGCCTCCCCTTGCGCAGAGGCTTGCCTCAGCTTGCCTCTCCATGAAATAGGCGCATGCCTCCTGTGCGCACGAAAAGTTGCACCGGTGTAAACGCGCCCTTGGGCTAAACACACGTATATATCTAATCAACACGAACTACTGTATGTGCTCAAGTTGGCAACTTATCAACAAGATTTCATCGTTCGTACCCTTGCTCTCCCAGCCCTTGAGGTAATGCCAGGTTACTTACTGCCCACTTTCATCACCAATCTACTCCCCCAACACCACCACTTGTATAATACATACAGAAACAGGAGCCCTAACAATACATTTACCCGTTAAAAGTCAGTGACGGTGACAGATCAACAACTCGTTTATTATTTGCCAGTGTCATGTTATTATTAACTTGATAGTACATAGCATTTATGTTTACACATTTTTTAAAATCCCTGGCTCTGCTATCCTATCTGCTCTAACCATTACACATAAATATGGCTACATCGACACCACATTCTGTGCGACCGTTTGACCTTTTGTGTTTGTTCATGTTGGGACTCAACAACTATAAACACGACGAGCCGTGTGAACATTAGACTTTCCCGTTCGTATAATTCCTCAAAAGAAGTTAATGATGGTCTAGGTGCGCATTCTTCATTAAAAATTCATTCTTTCTGAGGATTATCACCGAATATACAAAGATACCAGAAGACATAACCTTGTGAATTCAGTATAACTAAATCAACACATGGTCACGTGATTCGCAACCCAGAGGTTGAAAACACGAATGTCTAAAATGCACACAGACTTCTACGAACTTCTACGAGTGCTGATGACGAACCAGGGTTCGAATTCAAAGTTGACCATCAACACCTCATCCTTGCGTTCCGCAGAAAACAACAAGGAACAAACCGGTACCTGTCAAAGGGAGCAGTCTCTATACGCCATTGCTTCATCAATAACAAATTCTGTTCGACCGAGAGCTCTCCTTCAATGCCAAGAGTAACTACGAAGCAAAAGTGCTCCTGAATGGTACATTTGTTGCAAAAACACTTGCCCTTCAATCAACCATCCATAAATAACGTTTGTAACCAAGCCACACCCATATGAACATCCATTCTATTCTCATGCCAAATACCACCTCATCATCAACGTTTGAACGCCTGCCAAGGACCAACCAATCAGCACTGGCACTGCCAATGCTGCCAGTGCCACCTCATGCTTCCGTCAGGAAGTTTCTGTACGCTATCGATGCATATACTTTCGAACACCGACGTGCGTATCTGTGTTTGTTCAGGTCTATAGGCGCGCGCGCGCGCGCGTGCGTGCGTGTGTGTGTGTGTGTGTGTGTGTGTGTGTGTGTGTGTGTGTGTGTGTGTGTGTGTGTGTGTGTGTGTATTCACCTCGGATCTGCTGCAGTCTCTGCGTGCGTGTGTGTGTGTGTGTGTGTGTGTGTGTGTGTGTGTGTGTGTGTGTGTGTGTGTGTGTGTGTACGAATGCGTGCATGCAGGTGTGCATATGTATGTGCGTGAAATCTGTGAGTGCGTGCATATATGTGTACATATGTGATTTTATGTGTGGACGTGTGTGTGTGTGTGTGTGTGTGTGTGTGTGTGTGTGTGTGTGTGTGTGTGTGTGTGTGTGTGTGTGTGTGTGTGTGTGTGTGTGTGTGTGTGTGTGTGTGTGTGTGTGTGTGTGTGTGTGTGTGTGTGTGTGTGTGTGTGTGTGTGTGTGTGTGTGTGTGTGTGTGTGTGTGTGTGTGTGTGTGTGTGTGTGTGTGTGTGTGTGTGTGTGTGTACGAATGTATGCATACGGGTGTGAGTGTGTGTGTGCGTGAGGTTTGTGTGCATGCGTGTGTGTGTGTGTATGTGTGTGTGTGTGTGTGTGTGTGTGTGTGTGTGTGTGTGTGTGTGTGTGTGTGTGTGTGTGTGTGTGTGTGTGTGTGTGTGTGTGTGTGTGTGTGTGAGGGTGATAGTGTGTGTGTGTGTGTGTGTGTGTGTGTGTGTGTGTGTGTGTGTGTGTGTGTGTGTGTGTGTGTGTGTGTGTGTGTGTGTGTGTGTGTGTGTCCGGGTGAATGTGTGTGTGATTCACCATGGTTTTAGATCATGTGTTGGAGTCGTGGCCGACACCTACTACCCTCTTGGATGAGAGCTCAGAGTTCATATATGGCCGGATCTATGGGTAATGCTGCGACAACATACACACAATTCCTTATCAAACAGAGCGGGGAGCCCGGCTTCCAGTGCTGTGATACTTTCCTGTCCTGGGCGGGGACTGCACTCACTCCGCTGAGTTAGCAGGTGCCGCTACACTAGTAAACCTGTGTGTGTATTCACTTGTATTCACTTGGTCTTTGGATCACGTGTTGGACTCGTGATCGACAGCTATTTCCCTCCTGGAAGAGAGCTCAGAGCTCGTAGGTCCGATCTATGGGTAATGCTATGACCTTGCACACACACACACCCCCAACTCCCCGCCCACGAGAGTTGGAGTAACACCCCTCAGCGCTGCGATACTGATATTATTTCAGCCCCGGGCGAGGATCGAACCCGGACCTCCGTAGTGGCAGGCCAGAGCTCTAACCACAGCGCCATGAGAGGTGTGTGTGAGGTGTGTGTGTGTGTGTGTGTGTGTGTGTGTGTGTGTGTGTGTGTGTGTGTGTGTGTGTGTGT
>NC_134807.1:47862916-47872916 GCF_046742065.1 Oratosquilla oratoria
TGTAAGTGGCGGAGCTGAGTCGGGGTATAGCTAACTTTGTTAGCGTGGAAAGTGGTGGTGAGGGGTTTGTGGTCTGTGAAGACGATGAACTGTCGACCTTCAAGGAAATACCTGAATCGTTGGACAGCTCTGTAGACAGCAAGCAACTCCCTGTCGAATGCGCTGTAGTTCTTATCAGTGTTGCTCAGTTTCTTGGAAAAGAAGGCGAGCGGCTTCCAAGAACTGTCGACGTACTGTTGCAAGACGGTGCCGATTCCGTCGTTGGAGGCGTCAGTGGCGATGGATGTGAGGGCCTCCGGGGCAGGGAAACTGAGGGTGGCGACGGTGTCCAGTGCAGTCTTCGCAGAAGCGAAAGCTTCGTCGGCTTCAGGACACCAAGTGAGCTTAATGGACTGACCACGCTTGCAAGGCCTAATGAGGGAATACTTAGGTATGAAGCGATTGTAAAAAATTATCATACCTAAGAACTGCTTGAGTTGTCTCTGGGTGGAGGGCTTCGGGAACTGGCGGATGGCATCACACTTGGTACTCAGAGGTGAAATACCAGTGGAGGAGACAGTATGTCCGAGGGAATCTACGGAGGTCATTCCAAATTTCGACTTGGCGGCGTTGATTAGGATTCCGTAGTCTCTGAGACGGGTGAGGACTTCTTCGAGGTGCCGCCGGTGGGTGGTTTCATCAGGGCTGGCGATGAGGAGGTCGTCTATGTAGGTGAAACAGAAGGGCAGCCACGTAGAACTTCGTCGATGAATCGCTGGAATGTCTGTGCTACATTCTTCAGGCCGAAGGGCATCCGGACGTACTCGTAGAGGCCAAACGGGGTGGTAATGGCCGTCTTCGGGATGTCATCGGGGTGGACAGGGATCTGATGGAAAGCTTGAACAAGATCCACCGTAGAAAATATGGTACAGCCGAAGAGTTGGGAGCCAAATTCTTGGATGTTGGGGATGGGGTATCGATCGAAGACAGTTTGGGAGTTCAGTGCACGGTAGTCACCGCACGGTCGCAATTCACCACTCTTTTTAGGAACGACGTGAAACGCTGAAGACCAGTTGCTATTGCTGGGCCGAATTACCCCTTGGCGCATAAGGGACTCGAACTCGGTCTTGACGATGCGTTGTCGTTCGGTTGCAAGATGTCGTGGCTTGGGCGGCCAGAAGTGACGATGTGGTGGCGTATCGGCGGCGTGTATGGATGTGGCTGAGTGAGGGTGGGAAACTGTTGCAGTAGGGAAGAAAAAGGGGTGTCTTGACTGGTGACAGAGATGCTGGTGCTAACGCCAGGTTGAGTGTGGCCGTAGGACGAGAGGCGCGTTGAGACATCGAAATGGCGACGGCACTGTACGTCTACGAGAAGACCATAGTTGTTGAAGAAATCGGCTCCGAAGATTGGTTGAGATACGTCGGCGACGTAGAACGTCCACTCGAAGGCGCGACGGAGGTTGAGGGAGAGGGTTACGGTAGATTTCCTGAAGACATCGATCTAAGTGTTGTTGGCTGCGTAGAGGGAAGTGAGTGGTGGTAACGTCCTTGAACTGGCTGTAGCTGGAAGTATGCTTACTGCAGCACCGGTGTCAATAAGGAATAGGTGGCGCGTCAGAGGGTCTCTTATGTAGAGGAGTTGTGAGGAGGAGGGGCGAACATTATGCACCTCACGTTCGCCGTTGGATTTCAAAGTGGGGGAATAGGTGAAGGCGCAGGGTTGGTTACACTTGCGTGCCTTGGAACCGAACCGAGTATGGTAGTAACATACTGCTGGGGTGCGGTCCGTGCTCTTAGATCTTGGTCTGGATCTGGAACGTTGCCTGCAGGAAAGATTACGGCGGTCTGCTGCTGGAACTTGTTCCTTGAGCTCGCTAACTTGAAGTGTGAGGTGAGTCACGATTTCAACGAGGCGCTCGTAAAGGGGGTCTGTCTTGACGTGGTAGACAAAGGGCGAAGAAACAGTTGCGATGAGCTCGTCGGCGACTGTCTCCACGGGAACCTGGTCCTTCACAGTGAAGAGGCTACGCTGGATAGTGATGGACAGACATTGGTAGAACAGCTGGAGTAAAAGGGTTTTGTCGAATGTGTCGTACTTGTCTACCAGGAGATTCTTCATGCGGCGTAGTAGGTCTGACGGTCTCTCGTTGCCAAGTTCTTCCTTAGAGAGAAGCTCTTGCAAGCGTATAGCGACGGATGACTGGAATCTGGCAAGGATAGTGTCCTTTAAGTTTTCGTATGGAGTGTCGGATGTTAACGCTGTAGAGATAGCGTCAGATACACGAGAAAGGATGTCCGGAAGAAGAGGGCGCAGGCGTTGCTGAATTTGGCGAGGCTAGTAGAGATGCGCGAGGACTTGAAATTACATTCTAGAATGTTGAACCACACAGTCGAGACGTGACTGAGGAAAGATGGTGCACGAAAGGCATGGACGGCAGATAGGGTTGCAGGTTGCTGGGGTGGATCGGTGGGTGGTGCTTGCAAAGGAACCACATCCGCTGAGGTAGGAACAGACTGGTCCATGATGATTAGGACGTCGGTTCTGCGGCGGCAACTGGGACTGGCGGCGGTCCACTACGGCTGAGGCGGCGCTGGGAGTCCACTCCAACAGGGGCGGCAGGCGGAGGCTGGGGCTGGTGGCGCTGGGATTCCACTTCCGGCAGAGGCTGGGGCGGCTGGCAGTCCACTACGGGAGGCGGGGCTGGCGGCGGCAGGCAGTCCACTCCAGAAGGCAGGGCAGGCGGTGGCGGGCAGCCCACTCCAGAAGGCAGGGCAGGCGGCGGCGGGCAGTCATCTGCACAAGGCAGGGCAGATGGTGGCGGGCAGCCCATTCACGAAAGCGAGGCAGGCGATGGCGATGGCGGCTGCTGCGTTGAGGTCAACTTTAAGGGTCACTAATTGATGTGGGTGGTTAACCTATCATGGTAGGGAACCGTCCGTAAGTGAAGGTTTCCTGAAAATGTTGATCTCTTCAGAACTTGTTGGAAATCAGCCCGTCCGCCATGACATAAAATATACATAGTGAATATATTAACGCTTTGAACAGAGTATGCAAATAAAGTTACAAATGAATACATTTTACAAAGTCGTCCTTGTATGTGGCATAATATTTGTAATTTGCAATTTTTATCATAATTTACATATACAATGATTTCAGCAAGAATAACAATTCTATTTACAACAATGCTATGTGCACTAAGGGGAAACTGCAGCAGTGGCGGCGTGTTGCCACACCCCCAACTCCCTTCCCACGAGAGTTGGAGTAATAACCAGCGCAGCGATACTGAAATTATTTTAGACCTGGGCTGGATGAAATAATATCAGTATCACTGCGCTGTGCGCGCGCGCGCGTGTGTGTGTGTGTGTGTTTACCTAATTTTACCTAGTTATATTATACGGGAAGGGATCTATGCTCGTGGAGGCCGTCTTTGTATCTTTCGGCATAATTTTTTTTTTTCTTCTTTTTTTTTTTAATCTTGAATAGTGTTTGCACACACTGTTTCTTTATCTAGATTATTCCAGATATCCAGCACTCTGTGTGGGAAGCTATTTTTTTCAGATTTCTTCTATAGTTATCCTTTTTGAGTTTCTTTTCGTGTCCTCTTGTTTTTCATTGTCACTTTTTAATATATCATTCCTATCAAGAATTTCCATTCCTTTCATGATTCTATAGATAGTAGATCACCTATTTCTCTTCTCTGCTCCAGTCTTGGTAGTTCCAATTTGGATAATCTTTGTTCGTATGTTAATTTGGAAAGAGCTGGTGTCAACTTCGTCGTTGCTCTCTGTATTCTTCCTAATTTCTTTATATTCTTTTTAGTACTGGGTGTCCATAGTGTCGCTGCGTATTCCAGTTTTGGTCTTATTAATGTAACTAATATTTTTTTTAATCATTTCTTCATCCAAATAGTCAAATGCCACTTTCATTTACCTTTATAGGTTGAAGGTTTCTCCGACTATTTTGTTGATATGTTTGTCCGATGTCATGTTTTTAGTGATTATTACTCCAAGGTCTCTTTCCGAGTTCACTTTTTTTATTTCTTCTTCACCAATCTTATATATATTTTCATATTATGTTTTTACTTTTTCCAAACTCCATTATACTACATTTCTTGATATTGAAGTTCACTTCCCACTTTTGAGTCCATTTCCAGATTTTGTCCAAGTCTGATTGTAATAATTCACAGTCTTCCTCCGTTCTTACTTTCTTTAGTATGTTTGCGTCATCTACGAAGAAATTCATATAACATTTCACTCCTTCATCCATGTCGTTTATATATATGGCAAACATGATTGGAGCCAGCACCGACCCTTGCGGGACACCACTTATCATTTCTTCCCATTTCGAGTATTTGTCTCTAATTACTACCCTCATTTTTCTCCCAGTCAGGAAGTCTTCCATCCATTCCAATAATTTACCTCCGATGCCATCCATTGATTCAATTTTTCTTATTAATTTCTTGTGTGGTGCATGATCAAATGCTTTTTGTAGGTCTAGATAGGCACAGTCTGCCCATCCATCCCTCTCTTGTACTATTTCTATTAGTCTCGAATAGAAGCAGATCAGGTTTGTTATACATGATCTCCCTTGTTTAAATCCAAATTGATTTGGATTCAGTAGTTTTTTCTTCCAGATGTTTAACCCATCTACTTTTGATCACTTTTTCACATATTTGTGTGTGTGTGCGTGTGTGTGTGTGTATGTGTGTGTATGTGTGTGTGTGTGTGTGTGTATGTGTGAATGTGAGTGTGTGTGTGTGTGTGTGTGTGTGTGTGTGTGTGTGTGTGTGTGTGTGTGTGTGTTTTTGTGTGTGTGTGTGTGTGTGTGTGTGTGTGTGTGTGTGTGTGTGTGTGTGTGTGTGTGTGTGTGTGTGTGTGTGTGTGTGTGTGTGTACGCGTGCCCACTTTTTTAAAATAAACTTTAAGTTAAACTTCTAAATGCCGAATGCATCCTCTTTCTATTGCAACTTGTACTATCTGCAACATCGTACGCATGAGCAAAGATCGCTCCGAGAATGTTCAGCAGGGATCATATAGATTAATTTTAGTACCGCCAGCGCTCGAATCTCTTCGTCATCTCTAGCTCTGACTGACTGACCGAATGGAGGCCGATTGACACTGGTTAACCATGTCAGCGCGCTTCCAAATGGCGCAGCAACAACAACAACAACAACAACAACAACAACAACAATAACACCAACAACAACAACAATGATAATAATGATAATAATAATAATAATAATAATAATAATAATAATAATAATAATAATAATAATAATTGATAATAATTAATAACAATCAATAACCGATCGGAACTTTCTACATCATGATGAACACTTCGCTGACGACCAGTGGATGAGACGGTGATATGACGAGATTGTCCCATAATATGACTTGACTTAATGGTGACCCGATACGACGGCGACGTAATGTGACGTATTGTAACGGCGACGTGATGAATTGTGAGATTTAGCCTTGATTTACGCCTGGTGCAAACACTGGCTATAGATAACGCGAGCACTTCACAACCGTGTTCCTAGACTTTTGTGGACGCGCAGTCATGGTTCCCACTAAAAAGTAAAAACGCTTCATTGTTGAAATATCTAAAAATAAAATGCAAATTATACTTCTCCCTTTCAGTACCGCAGGGTAGCGGAGGTTTTTCCATTTCCCCTATCTGTCTGTCGCCAGGCTATTCCATTCATCTCGGTGACAACCCCTCCCTTAATGGTCGAGTCCATCTCGATCATTCCTTTCCATATCGGGTGTTACTTTTCCTTTCAGCCTGGCTACCGCCAAGTTATTATTTTCTCTTCTGTACACCCCTCCTCTCACCTCCATGTCCTTAGGGGGTTCAACTCCTATATCTAATGTCGGGCGACTTTGTTCGGTTAAGAGTTTTATCGTACTAACATCTTGTTTGTGTGTGTGTGTTTTAAGAGAACTTTAGATCATTTTATGGATGGAGATGATAAGTGATAATGGGTATAGAACTGCCTAGTGTAGGCCTTATGGTCTCTTGCAGCCTCAGTCATTCTTATGTTCTCAATATTTTACTACGGTTTTTACCCTCCTAGTCGCTACATGACAATTTCATTCACTAGAGGGGGTGTCGCGGCAATGAAGCAGTTCAATCAATACCACGAATGGGCATAACAAAATCCAACACAAAATCTAAACTCAGATTAATGTACAATTTGCAAACACATACCCTGTAACTAGGCTTATACACAGTCCTTCTCTAAACAATATCCACCACTGAGTCAAACAGTGACAAAATAAATGAGCAGACAAAAACAAATAAAGCAAAAATATCTTAACTAAGCTCTCCAACTTATCTATACGCCAGCACGCCAGGTTTGAATATATTGGACGCAGTGTTCAATTTGAAATCCTCGTACCCAGCAGCGATAAAAGTACTTCATGGTCTGATTACAATCGACCCAATCACAACCTGAATGCTCCAGTTATTAAGCGCTGTCAAATGTGTTATTTGGCAACTTAAACACTCAGTCGTTCCCTCACTCTCGGCAGATGAGAGGTGCCGCTTACGGGATTATCACACCGGGCTATTTTTTCCCCCGACATCCTAGCTCCAACCTCCGTTTCAGTAATTAGGATATGACTTCGATTACAGAAATTTAGACTTCTCTCGGAACATATCAACAGTTTGTGTAATTTCCGTATAGGTTTATAATCTCTTCATCATTTAGCTTTACTATATATGAGGGAAAGATAATTTGATATTTGGAAATTGAAAAATAACACATTGTGACAGAAGTCGTTTTTACTCAAACTTTCAGCGGTCGGCGTTGATAAAGCCTACGGAGACCCAATGCGGTAACCCCTTTATAGACGACATCTGATCACCGTAACCTTCCAATCCGTGCTGTGTCATTGTGGTCGGTGAATAACAAAGAGGCACACATATGCATATTCATTAGGCATCCGACACCTCAGAACTCATCTTTGTTCATATCCCTTCTGTTAATTTATTCTGTTTTGACTAATCCCGGACTAATTCATTCAGCTCTTAGATATGAAGCGCTTTCATGACACCCTATACGCATGCGCTGTTATGTTTCCACTGCTTGCTATTTATGAGTAAATGCGTAAGAATAGCCGGTGATGTTGGCGAATATAACGTAAATGGCTTCGCCGTGAATACTTTGTCAACACCATACAATCCTATTCATTTTAAGACCCCTTCTCTATACACACACAAACACACACACACACACACACACACACACACGAAAAAGGGGGATTAAATCAAACCGAAATAACTACACACGCCATGATCCCTACTAACCCCCACAATTTGTTTGTACATCATTTCAATCCATTTCTTACCGAGCGGAGTTTTTTTTTTCCATTTTATTATGGCCGTCTCCGCCAGTTTATTGCAGTCGTTTCTATGAAACCTCCCTAGTACCAGTGGGATTAAATCTAGGGTAACCCTTACTGTACCAGCTGTAATCTTTTCTTTTAATCTGGTTGTCCCCAGGGTATTTTATTCATCTCCGATGCTGTCTATCCACCAGCACTTGATATCTCCGTCCAGCAAATGGAAAGAATTACTTGTTCGTCTCTTGACTTACATGAATAAAAGCCAAACACTGGAGACACGCTACATCATACACATTACTTATGCATGAGAACTATCTCATTGAGGATTCACCATTAACTGGGAGCATAAGCCGAAGGATGCTTCTTTTCACTCACACGTCAAAACCATTCCCCATGATTTCTCTGAGCAAGCCTCCATGCAGAAGTCACCCTCCTTATTCGAAACGGCTCTCGACAGGAACGACTTGCCCCAGCCAAGTTTTCCATGGGCGTCCATTTCGTTTCCTTCAACAAAGGTCATTTCTCGTCGAGATAACCCTGTGAGTGAGATCAACATCAAGGAAGCGTGCCACATACTCTTTGAGCCGGGGTTGCCAATAATGAATTATATGGGCTAACTGGCCTTGACCCTCACGGACCAGTCACTGGTTGTCATACTAGTGACACCTCATAGTTCTTTGAAGGCACTTAGTACCAAAGACGTCGAGAGGCCTCTTCTAGTCAGTATTTAGTGCACAAGCGACATAAATTCGAATCTTAGTCTTCCTATACAATTATCGACAATGCTATATTCTCTGGTTGAGCGGTTGCATGTCAATCTTGCAAAATATTTTTTGACATGACCCTCCACTATTATGTACTGCACTACCAATGTATGTGAACTTTTCTAAAACCTTTATGTTCTCGACACATGCTTGGGCAGACTGGTCTATCATCCAATAACCCTATAAACGCCTAGACCTTGGTCTTGGTCCAGGAGACAGCGGTTTCTCTAATTTTTGTATTTGAAGCTAATCATAGCTCTTCAACATCCTCGTAGGCACCAAGCACTTCGAATCGATCTGAAACTGTTCTCTCATACTTCTAACAATACACATAGTCCCTGAGTTTCTTTACATGAAGTCTCATTTCTTGGCCAGCACACTTGCCTTACTTGCGGAAAACCAGCAAGGGAGCTAGTTGAGTTGTTTACAACCCAACTATACTGCAGGTAGTACTGCGTTACAAGATACCAGTAGAAATGCAATCGTGCCTCGCTGAGAATTAAGTGCTCTGTGTGATGCCATGGCCACGCGGTAGCCCAGTTGATACTGTGTCAAACTTATGAGCAGGTGGTTGTGAGTTCGATTCACGGGACACGCTGCATGCTTTTTGCGCTGGTTCCCAACAGCTCTAGCCAGGCGGGGAAGTGACCTAAACATCGTCCTATAAAAAAAAAAAAAAATCAACGGCTTGCTGTAACTGACAGGGCTTACCCTACCAGGGGTTTCTTATTTCCCACATTGTGGAAGTGAGATGGCGAATATTTTATGTGATACCATATATTAACAAAAGCTGTCATAAAATCTTTTATATGAGTTGTCACTATAGTAAATTTTATATCCTAGGTTCAAAACTTAGTAGCCTCGATGTTTACTGTACGTTTTCAAACTTTCTATACGTTCTTCGCTCTGCGAAGTGGCAAGGCATAAATGCCTTTCTCAAACATCGAAGAGATTTAAGCTTTTTCACCACACTGTCATCAAGCGTTGCTCTAACGCAGTGGTTCTTAACCCCTGGGTCGCGACCCAAATTTGGGTCGCCAAGCCATTTTATTGGGTCGCTAAGGGTTTGCAGAAAATAATTATTTCCCACTACAAATATATTATAATTATATACTGTAATAATTGAAATACATGATGCCTAGTTTTAGGATTCTAAGCAGACCATGATTAAATAAAAAATCAATAAAACCCGCTTTTAAAAGCATAATCATATTACTTATAAAGACAATTCGTATATCTATGTAGGCTTGGGTCGCGATGCTTGATTTGTGCAAAATTTTGGGTCGCTGCCAAAAAAGGTTAAGAACCACTGCTCTAACGGGACACGAACCACCATATCATAAATCTCGCCCCGCAATTCCAAGTGAATGTTTCCTTTGACCAACGGGTACCAGTGAGTCACTTAATATGCTCAGTGGCAATAGCACCCTTTTACACACGATAATCATTTCTTTTTTCCCACTGACTTACCCTCCCCTCATACAAAAACCGATCCCGCGTGAGCAGGTGGACTGTCCTAGGTAGTCCATGGTCCAGGCTCATCCAAGAGGAAGGCTTTGGTCGTGGCTACGCGCTTGGTGTGAGCATCCTCATCCTCATTATCGTCTGCATGTACTAAAGTACCATACATGATTCTCCTTTCTCGCATGCTTTCCTTGGGAAGCAGAGTACATGTTTGACTCAGAATTTATATAACCTTCCGAATAAAACCTTTGCGGTGCTGTCAGAGTATAATATTAAATACTATACAAGCCAACGCCTTTCCCAGACAGGATGAGTCCCACTTGGAAACAATATGAGTATATTAAGAAAATATGAAGAAATATTGGCCCTACACTCCTGTGTAAGTGTTAATACCCGCAGTGCCTACGTTCAATTTGTCACAAAAATGTTTTTAGGAATAAA
>NC_134807.1:47877916-47900416 GCF_046742065.1 Oratosquilla oratoria
CACCTTCCCTGTAGTCATCATTTTTCCGGTATGCAGAGTTGACAGCATAATGACTTCACGCTTATGCCACTGCATTGCCATGACCTTTCCCCACTTCTGAATGTTGTGGTCCCCACTTCTAGTTTTGTGTGCCTTGAAAAGTGGGGGATGTTTTCGTGTTTTTCGAGCTATACCACAGGATCCTACCCCTTTGTCGTGCAGAAAACAGGACAAGTCTGGGCTTGAATAATAGGAGTCTGTATACAAGACGTGGCCTTTCTCCATGTATGGTGCAAGCAGAATTTTTATAATGCTCCCGGTGCTTCCGCGAGGGTCATTTCAATTGTAATCAATGCTGGTACCTGTGTATGGGATCATGTCCACTACACAGGTACCAGCACATATTGCTTGAAAATAAGACGTCCCTTGAACAGCACAAGTGATTCGCCTATTGCCGGCATGCAGAAGGGTTTGAAAAATCGGCTGTACCGTTCCTTCATCATCATAAACACGTTACGTATCCTCCACATGCGGTCGACGTTGTGTATTCATGGCAAAGTGCAAGGTCCATAGTAGTGTTTAGAATATTTTTGTTGACATGAATTTCCCGAATGTTGGTGTACCCAGCAACGTTTCTTTTTTCCAATAGTTACTGATGACATGTTTTTCTGCGTGTGGTATCAGAAAAACTAGAGCAAAGAACGCAAAGAGTTTCCGACTGTTGTGTCTTTCCATGTCCTGAGGCGGCTGTCTGCATTACTTTCTCCTTCCGAATTGTTACTCTCCTGTGATATGAGATCATTATGATGTAGGTTAGTATCCTGCACTATTTTGTCCATTACTTCGTTGTCAAAGAAGGCTTCAAAATATTCCGCTTCCATCCATCATGTCCAACGGGAAAAACTGAAGTCACGCCTGATGAGCTAGAGTTAAAATTATGAATGTGAGGCTCAAAATCATGACCACTCCACGAAGAAAAACCCACATTGTCGCAGGGGTTCGTGTCAGGTGGTGTGGTGGTCGGTGTAACTCCTTCATCCTCACTCGAATTCCATTCATACTCTCTCCCCGATGCACCAGGGCCATCGATGGCACTGCTGTCCTCTGCTCGATGATTATGATTCATGTTATCATATGATCCAGAATTGCCACCCGCTCTTCTTGATGATAGCAAAGTTTGATCACTTCGTCGCTTTTGGCCAATGTTGATTTGGGTCCAAGTATCCGTCATTACCGCTATGTGTGACCTAATGCAAAAAAAAATACAAAAGATAGCAATAATACCATAATGCCATTATAATAATGATAAAGGTGATTATAATGATAATAGTATGATAATGATGATTATAATGATAATAGTACTGACGATAACGATGATGGATGACAATAATAGAGACGGTAATGGTATTATTGATAATGATAGCGATGATAATGATGAGGATGGTAAGGATGGTAATGGTGATACTGATGATGATAGCTATTGTGATGAAATAATGATGAAAGAAATAGCTACTCTAGCTGGCCAGTTGGCAAGAGAGGCTTTCAGTGACAAACGGATCTTATAACTATAACAATATGCAAATCGTGAAAATCAGAAAGATTCATAAAACAAAACACGTGCTCCCAGACAACCATAACAATAAAAGTATTCTATCCCACACGAGAAATATTAGTACGATGTGTATTTCAGGTTTGTCGCTGAAAGCCAACCCCTCTCGCCTGAAGTCCACATGAATCTGTAGGCGACATGACGTCATAACGTAATTTTCAACAAGGTGGACAGACCGAGCTCATATACCTAGACTTTGCAAAGCACTACATAAATGATTTCAAACATATCTTTCACCAAGTACTTCTAATAATGTACCACGAGATGATAATAGTATATCATACATTAGTTATGCTAGGAAAATATGGGGAAAGAGAAGAACTGCAACCCTAACACCATAAAGCGAGACTTTTTATCGCGTGCATAATATTTTCATGCCTGACTTTATTGTTTCCATTTCAGTATTATTCTGTACTGTCTATGCATATTTCTAATCTTGCCATATAACTTTACTAAGCAAAAAAAAAAATTTCGATAAAAAATGAACCGTTGCTCATTAGTGTAGACTAACAAATCTAAACAATAATTTAGGTAAGCTTCAAGAAAAAAATAATAAAACTAATTATGTCTTACCTTGTTGTAACTATAAAGACTCTTGCCTAAACTGATATACTCCCCTCTTGACAAATGAAGCTTTACTGATTCTTTTAGGGTGATCGTAGCCAATCAAGTGATTGGTGGGTGAGTAGCCAAGTGTTATTGTAATGTGATTATAATAACACGGCATTTGCCATTGGCAGTGTATATCTGTCACATCCCATCGGCAGTGTAAGAGTTAAGGCCCCTTGCAATTCATCATTGCTACCTCGCTCCCGTAACACTTTCGCTGTCAGGCGATTTTATTCGGATAAAGGAAGTCCTACCACAGCAAAGAGGAAAGTTTAAAGCTATCTCGATTCCATCTCAATTAACCCTTTCGCCGATTTTTACATTAGTCTTTTTTCTAGCTGCTCCCAGGTGATTATATCCAGATGAGCGTGGGAGGGCAAAAGCCGTGGTAAAAGGGTTAAACAGGCGTGTTCAAGACCCTAGGGAAACTACAAAGTTCAATCCATTTTCTCACCGCAGGCACCATCATTAGACCACGACAACACCCGGCTACACAATCTTATTTTCTCTTTCATTACCACTGACATGCGGTTTAATTCATCCAAGGAAAATCCCCCTCAGGCGCAACGAAAGCTTAATAAACTCATCAAAGCCTGACATCTGCCGCCGGACTCCCCGGTAACGATGTTGTCGAGTATCGGGAATGTAATACTCGTGTACATAACACATAAAAAGAGTCTGTGTCATGTTGCCACATAATTGTGGGGAACCTCACGCGGGGGAGGGGGGAGGACAGGTGGAAGTGCAACACTAATCATCTATATCCCAATCACACGATTCAATACAGCGCGGCCTATTGTATGGAAATAATACCCTGTTCATACAAAACTGGATTGCTGGTCATTACCATTTCCAATGGTGCAAGTTCATCGTATTCAGTGGCCTGAATAGGTCTCGGATAGCAACAAATTTGTGTGCAAGTTAATGAACGGCAACGCTTAGTAAAATACTGCAACTGGTGCGGAATTTTCTCTCCGGAAAAAATCCAACTCTGCCCTTTCAACATGGTAATGTGTTTTAACGACTTTTTCTGGCTACGGATAGACAATTAGATCCACTTGCAAAATATTTCATTCACGTAGGGGTAAACTCTAGATAGAATGTTGTTTCGGTCGGGTCTGCTTTCCTCCGACTTTCAAGACCACAACAATTATCGACAAAGCGAGTCGATGTGCTGAAGGGGTTAATCCTTACCGGAGAGTAGTTGGTTGCTTTAAGGATTTTAGTTTAGTTGACGTTGTACAATTTCATTCAGTTTTGAGAAACCCCACGTTCTATAAATGTTAAAGATTAATTACTGGATCAATTGTAGAATTTCCATACCCGCGCGTCATCGCTCTGTCCCGTCACTCAGGCACAAGTTGTCGCTCAGATCACGGTAACGTTTTTTCTATTACCTAACCTAACCAAACCATTAATGCTCCTATACCGTAAATTGAGTAATAGAAACATTTATAGCATGACCTGACTGACGCGGAGCGACGGCGAAGCGCTTCGGACCTTCGTCGTTCGGTGTGTTCGTGTGCATGTGTGTGTATTTACCTAGTTGTATTATACGGGAAGGGAGTGACACGTCTTTGTATCTCTCAGTATCAAGATTTTTTCTTAAAATCTTGAATAGTGTTTGCACACACTGTTTCTTTGTCTAATTTGTTCCAAGTATCTATTACTCTGTGTGGGAAGCTATTTTTTCAGATCTCTTCAGTAATTATCTTTATTTAGTTTCTTTTCGTGTCCTCTTGTTTTTCCATTGTCCCATTTCAATACGTCATTCTTATCTAAGATTTCCATTCCCTTCATAATTATACAGATAGTTAGTAGGTCTTCTCTTTCCCTTCTTTATCTAGAGTTGGTAATTCTAATTTGGACAGTCTTTGTTCATATGTCATTTTGGAAAGAGTTGGTGCCCGTTTTGTTGTTGCTCTTTGTATTCTTCTAATTTCTTTATATTCTTTATGGTACTGGGCGTCCATAGTGTTGCTGCGTACTCGAGTTTTGGTCTTATTAGTGTAGTTTTTGTTTTCTAATTTCCTCGTCCAAATAGGCAAATGCCACTTTTATTGACCTCAATAAATTGTAGGTTTCTCCGGCTATTTTATCAATATGCTCATCCGGTGGCATGCCTTTGCTGATCATCACTCCAAGGTCTTTTTCCGAGTTTACTTTTTTGACCTTTTCTTCACTAATTTTATAATCTCTCGATATTCTGTTTTTACTTTTTCCAAATTCCATTATACTATACTTCTTGATATTGAATTTCACTTCCCACTCTTGAGTCCATTTCCAGATCTTGTCCAAGTCATGTTGTAATGAGTTGCAATCCTCCTCCGTTTTTACTTTCTTTAGTATTTTTGTGTCGTCTGCAAAGAAATTCATATAACACTCTGCTCCTTCATCCATGTCATTTATGTATATGGCAAACATGATCGGGGCCAGTACTGATCCCTGCGGGACACCACTTTTCATTTCTTCCCAATTTGAGAATTTATCTCTAATTACTACTCTCATTTTCCTCCCAGTCAGGAAGTCTTTCATCCATTCCAATAATTTTCCTCTGATGCCACCTATTGACTCTATCTTCCTTATTAGTTTATTGTGTGGTGCCTTATCAAATGCCTTTTGTAGGTCCAGAAAGGCACAGTCTGCCCAACCATCTCTCTCTTGTATTATGTCTATTAATCTTGAGTAGAAGCAGATCAAGTTTGTTGTACATAATCTTCCTTGTCTGAATCCAAATTGATTTGGATTCAGTATAGTTTTTTCTTCCAAATATTTAACCCATTTATTTTTGACGACCTTTTCGCAAATTTTTGTTACTGTGCTTATCAGGGAGACCGGTCTGTAATTTGATGGATCTTCCTTGTTTCCTCCCTTACAAATCGGTACGATGTTTGCATTCTTCCAGTCCTGTGGCACTTTTCCTTCTTTAAGTGAGAATTTAATTATATTGTATGTTTTATCTGTTAATTCTTCCATGCATTCTTTCAGTATCCAATTTGCAAATTTGCAATTCCGTCTGGACCATGTGATTTTCTGACGTCAAGGGTTTTGATTTGGTCGCTGATTTCCTTCTGTGCTACAATTATTTCTTTCATTGAGGGGGATATCTCTCTATTTGCTCACATTTAGGTGAGTTTTCTATTGTGAATACTGATTTGAAGTGGTTGTTCATAATTTCAGCCATTTCCAGTTCTTCTGTATATATTTACCTTGGCGCAGCTTTTCTATTTCTTGTTTGTTCTTCAGTTTACCATTTACATACCTGTAAAATAGTTTGGGTTCTTCCTTGCATTTTTCTACTATTTTCTTCATAGTTTCTCTTTTCATCTCTGCGTATTTTTACATAATCATTTCTTAGTTTGATGTACATTAGCCATTTGCTTGTTTTCTTGTCTCTTTTCCATTTCTTCCAAGCTTTATCTCTTTTATCCTTAGCCTCACTACACCTTTTGTTGTACCAGCTTTTTTATGTGTGTTTTTTTTTTTTTGTGGTACGTATTTATTCACTCCCTCATTATAAATTAATTTTCATTTCTCTTCCATCCCTGTTTCTTCATTTAGGAATTTTTCCCATTTCGCGTTGGGAAAGAATTTTTTGAGTTTCTCAAAATTTGTTTTGTTGTACATTAGTCTTCCTATTATATGTTTATCATTTCCGCTTTGATCCATTTGTTCTTTCAACTCAAATTCTATTAGTACATGGTCACTCTTTCCTATCGGAGTTTTGTGATCAATTTTATCGACAATTTCAGGCTCTGTCATAAGTATTAAATCCAGCCTTGATGGTTCTTCACTTCCTCTGTATCTGGCATTTTTCCTTATCCACTGAGTCATTGTGTATTCGATGGTCATGTCGAGTAGGACGTTGCCCCAGAGTTCCTCTCCACCCTTCACTGTCATTTCCTCCTAACATATTTATTTTGAATTAAAGTCACTCATAATTACTGTATTTCCTCTGTCCTTCAGTATATTAGTTAATTCATATTTTATATCTTCTGATATTTTGGAATGATCACTTTCTGTCCAGGACTGTGTTTTGGGGGGCACATATACCACTACAAAATTTCTACTCTTCATATGTTTGCTTTCAACTTGTATCGTAATTGATTCTACATTATTTTTTCCTTCAGCTATTTTTGTTATATTTAAATCTTTATAAGTCAAAATTAATACTGTGTGTGTGTGTGTGTGTGTGTGTGTGTGTGTGTGTGTGTGTGTGTGTGTGTGTGTGTGTGTGTGTGTGTGTGTGTGTGTGTGTAGGGGGATGTACAATTGGTTCTAATTGTTTTCATTTACGCCGACGGATTTTCTTCATTTTTGAGAAACCCTTCGTTCTTCATAGCCTGAAAACCCATAACGCGCTTGCGCAGTGGAGCAGCTGCCGGTCTTTGGAGCCATGATCAACGGCCTGTATGGCATGAACTGACGCACGTGTATTCAATATAGATACGGGTTTCGACACCACGGACGCAATGGAATTTTTTCCCAGCGGGCTCCTTCCCCAACCTCGGCCACTTTTGGATCCCCTCCCACTATCCTCCATGACGACTTTGGGGAGTATGTAGAAGAAATACAGGATGTGCTATTTTAGGTTACGCTGGATTTGGCCCCAAAAGAAGGGTAAGGGATCTGAAGTCGCGGAAGGGCCTGTTGCGAAAGAATTCTGTTCTTGCATTTAAGGAATGGTCTGCAGAAGACCAACATCAGCCTTGTACATTTGATCTGGCTCTCTCACCAGACGATTTTACTCAGCAAAAGCTAATCCTTGGGAACTCTTTGCAGACAAGTTACACAAAATTCTTTCCTCGTACGATGAAAAAGTCTTAAATGTTTTGCAATGTTTGTCTTAACGAACCACCACATCATATAAAGGTTGAACCACCTAATCTCTTGGAAATAAGAGGTCAATCATATGACACAGAGGGCAAAGAACCCAACGAGACTCCCCTAAGGCAAAGGAATTTCATAATATAACCCATCTATGAAGAGTTGTTACAGCTAAAACAACACTTGAATATCCGCGCGCGCGCGCGCCTGTGCAAACAAATCTAACTGTAGTACTGGGTTTCATCAGCTGGTTCTGCCAGCGCGTACAAGATCTGATACAACCAGTTTCTGATGCTAATTTGCAACGTCTATTTACACAACATTTCACCCGCTGTATAATATGGCTCCCTTCACACTCTCTCCAGGTTAACGCCCTTCAAACTGTACTCTAGCAGGGGCAGACAATGTCATTCGTCCCTTGGGAGGCGTCATCAATAACTATCTACATAATTCATGGCCACGTAGTCAAATGATGGCTTTCTCCCCACTTTCCTTTTGAAAAAAGAAAAAGAAATATATATATATATATATGTATATATATATATATATATATATATATATATATATATATATATAAAGCAAATTCACTCAGCTTCTACCTCCACTAAAAATATTAGCCTTTTTTTCTTAAAGTAACTCTGATGATATAACGGTAATATGGGCAATAATAAGGATTGAAAATATCAGCTACATAGACATCGATATAAAGATTAATGTAATTTTCAATCTCCGCTGCACAAAGACTTCTTTACCCACAGAGAAAATCCACATTCACCTCATTGCAAATTCCCTATAACCTGTTTTCCCTCAGTGACATCGTGTTTTCAAAAGGCAAGCTAAACTACACCGAAAAGTTTCACACATGCAAGTGGACATTCCCCTGCTTAAGTTAATTTAGTTTTGATACAAGTCAGAGAAGAACAAGATAATTTAAAAGGTTTACCAGACATGTAAATTCAATGTTTGATACGTGATGCACCTGCTTATAGTTGTACCACCATTCTATTTTATATGTCGGAGGTCATTGACTTTCTCTATGTTTGTAAATTAGTACGAAAACATCGCAAAACACACGTACATATGCACACACAGACACATACACACATGCACGACACATATATGGGGACAGTTCTATCGTTACTTCCGCTTAATACCAGGGCAATAAGTCCCGTCACACATACAAGATTATCGTTACAGGTTGTGAATTTGAAAAACTAGAAAACGACTTCGCTTATAGCATTCTAGATTTCCCTAATATCCGTATAGGTTTAACTTCTAGTTCGTCATTCAGGTTCTCAATATAAGACGCAAAGATAATTTGACATTTGGAGATTCGAAAAATTAAATAATGTAACCTAAGTCGTTTTCACGCAAACGAACTCACTTGAGTCGCGTATGCGTGACAGGGGTTTAAAGCAATCAAACAAACAAGCCGGTGATTGTAGACATTGCTCAAGTTGCGCAAGCAGAGCCTCGGAATCACAATATATTTAACAGATTAACGACCAAAGAATATAAAACTGTGGGAAGTAACCATAATTTCAAGGAAGGCAATGGGCGGAGGAGGAGATTGGATCTAATGATGGAGAGAAACCGGGACGTTCCAGGAAAATGCGATACCAGAATGTACGGAAAAGGAAGTGAAGTAATCCAAACTGGTTATCTGCTGGGAAGGATTTTGATAAGAAATATGGAGTGAATATAATTTCTACCAAGAGGATGGCTTGTAAAACTGAAACAGGTGAAGCCAATGTAAGAATGATAGACTTAATTATGAGACTGAATAGATTAAAAGTAGGAATGATACAGGTATATGCACCACATCAAGGAGGACCTCGATAGAAGAAAGAAATATTCTACAACAAACTCCTGCATCTGCATGAATACTGAGAATAAGAAGATCACGGGAGATCTAAATGCACACACTGGACAGGACAGACAAGCAGGGGAAGGTGTGATACGAGCTGTGAGGAATGGACTGTCGGTAATGAAGACGTTCTATGTACATATGGACAATCACAAATGGACCTGGCATCAATGGTACCCAAATATAGGGAGCTATGTAGAGAAATCAATGAACAGTATGATAACGAACAAAAAAATATTCAACGGCGTCAAAAACTTGCCTTCCGTATTAGTGGGTTCAAACCACAGGCTTAGCTGAAAACAGAGAAGCCTAGATCACTTATCACAATCGTAAAACAGAAGATTGAAAGAGAGAAGGTCAGAGACGAGCGCGTTTCTAGAAGAACCTCGCAAAAAGTGTGGCAACAACTGTACACGAAGAATGATTAAAGTTGAAAAGCAAAACAAAAAAATATGATGGTAAAGATAAACATGTAAAAATATTTAGGGAAACAGAGAAAAAGATAACTATCTGGTAGACACAGGAAATGAAGAATGAGAAGAGCAAATCCAAGGAAGTTGGGTGGAAAGAATTACAAAGACACATGAACGATATCTGGCTGCAAGATGGGCAGAGGTGAAAAGAAGAGAAAAGATAAATGCGTGGGAGTGTGTAAAAGGAAGGACTGCAACCCCCAAGCGGCTTCCATAAAAATGAAGGACGGAGAACTCTTAGTAGAGCCAAAAGAAATAAGTGCAGCAGAGGAAGAACACTACACTGACCGCTACAGTAAAAATGACGTATCTATATGGCTATATAGGAGAACCCAGTTACTAAGGAAGAAATGAATAACACAAGAAATGAAAGAGGAAATAGTTCACGCCGTGATGACTTGCCTGCAGAAATATTTAAAGAAAAAGAAGGGTTAATGAAAAGCTATGGAGGATATCCAGCAGAGCCTGGAAGAAAAAAAATAGATAAATAAAATGCCCGAAGAGACAGGACGAGAGATCATATGTCCCATCCATAAAAATAGACATAAAATGTTGGATTAAGGGAGACTGTGAAGATAAAATGAAGAGAATACTGAAAAAATATCAAACTGATTTTATGCCAGGAAGAAATACAGACCTGATTTTTTGCTTGACATTACTGATGGTAAAAACCTGCGAGTGGGGAAAGGATTAGTATGTTGCTTTTATAGATCTAGAAATGTCATTTGGCACAATGTCCCGTTCAAAGATCCAAGAAGCTTTGAAAGAAGATTACTGCAGAACATACACATGTACCAAGGCTTTTCCCCCCTTACAAGGGAGGTAGCCAAAAAGGAAAAGGCATAAAACCATTCCCACCCATTCCATCCCTAAATACACCCCCCCCTCCACCCTCCCTCTTATCTTAGCATCTCCTGGATGACGGGTCATCCCTGCACCTTGTCCACTGCCCTGGATCATAGGCAGTGTCGCAAGACACAGCACATGCACAGCAAGGCCGCTTCATTAAATCGGCGATCCCCCCTCTCTGTTCCCCCATGCAGAAAAGGAGAAGACGGGGAGAAATCCCTTCGGGCTGCGTCAAATTTTTCTCACACATACTACCTCACCCCCCATCCCCCCACCCATTCCACCTCATGTATCACAGCGTCATCCATATACAACCATTCTCCATTCACCCCTGTCTTCTGTCCTTTCCCGTCCTTCCTCAACAGACATTCCCCTCTTCCCCAAAGCCCTCTTCACAACATCCATCCTTCTCATCCTAGGACGCCCCCTCATGTTCACTCCCTCCACATCTGCCTTCTATACCTCTTTCACTAGTCTTTCTTCACTCATTCTCTCCATGTGTCCAAACCATCCTAATACTCTTTCATCAGCCCTATCACCCAACTCCCTTTCCACCCCTGTTCTCCTCCTTACCTCCTCATTTCTCACTCTATCCAGCCTAGTAACCCCCATCATACTTCTCAGACACCTCATCTCAAACACATTCAAACTCATTCTCTCTTCTTCTCTTGTGTTCCATGTTTCTGCCCCATACAGTGCTGTTGACACAATCACTCCTTCATACTCCTGCTGTTGGCACAATCACTCCTTAGCATCCATTCCCAAATGTCTATTCCTCATTACACTTTTTAATCCACCAAGACATTTACTCGTTTCTCTCAATCTACAATGTACCTCCACTCCACCCTTTCCTGCCACATTTGCACCCAAGTATCTAAAACTATCCACTTCCTCCTGTCGCTCTCCCTTAATGCTCACTTCCAGTCTGCTGCCACTTTCACCCCCTGTACATCTCATCACCTTACTTTTACCCACATTTATCTTCAATTTTCTTCTTTCACACACTTTCCCAAACTCTGTCACCAACTTCCTCAATCCCTCCTCTGATCCTGCTACAAGCGCAGTGTCGTCTGCAAACAACAGCTGGCTCACATCCCACTTTTCTCCATTTTCTTTAACCATCTCCAATCTCTGACCCCCCACCCTTGCATTTACCTCTCGCACCACCCCATTCATGTATAAGTTGAACAGCCAGGGTGACATAACACATCCCTGACGAGGTCCCACCTTTACCTCGAACCACTCACTCTCTCCAGGTAAAGGTGGGACTTCGTCAGGGATGTGTTATGTCACCTTGGCTGTTCAACAGAACAGAACATAATATTAATTGTGAAGGGAAGGAGAGGTCAATTGGCAGCGAAAGTAATTGGTTTTAGGTGAGGTCAGGTGTTAGTTCGGGAGAAGTAACTTCGCCCCATTCTCTTTGTTCTCTATATTGGCAGAAGTATAAGATAAACAGAAATTATGAAGGAGAACTTGGGGTTATATTGGTACAAGCCAATGATGCAGCTGTGGTGACAACTGGGAAGGATGTATTATAGCGAATGGACTCCATGGAATTTTCGCAGAGTACGTAAGGAATATTAATAAAACAAAGGTGGAGGTGATGATGGCAAGAATTAGCAGGTAATTGGACATAAAGATAGAACAAGACTTAAGACGCTCAATATCTTCATCCCTGAGTCACTTTGAATGATAAAACAGACCTTAGCAAGGAAACTGACAACAGGATGCTGCATAAAACAATGAAGGAAACGCAGATACCCTCAAAAGTGAATGTGCTAATATACAACACGATGCATCGCCTCGTTTTACCTAACGTATGGATTGGAGGCATGGACTTTGTCAACTAGGTCAATGACTCGGACAAAAGATGCGAAAAATTTGATGCAGATCAAAGGAGTCACAAATATGAGCTGAATGAAATGTACAACTATCACGAAAGAACTGAGTGCGGATCCGACACTTGGATTTGTGGAGAGATGACTACGATGGTGCGGGCAAATCAAGAATATGGAAGGCAAGAGACTTTTGGTCAGATTTTACAACAGATGAAAGAAGACAGGCTGGTAGACCAAAGAAATGATGGAGAGGAGCAAAGGAGTGCAGTGTCTGTTGTACTGTAGGGGTCGTATCGTACAGATGGACGAAGAAGAGCTGTTCCTTGACAGGAATATCTGGAGAAGCTCTGTGGCTGACAGAGCTGTGCCCCAACTGATGCTTGGTGAAATGGTTATATATATATATATATATATATATATATATATATATATATATATATATATATATATATATATAGATATATATGCGGAAAAACCACCAAGGAAAAAAGAAAAACTGATGAACAAGCGCTTTCGTCTATTCAGACATCCTCAAGGTATCCTGATGATGTCTGAATAGACGAAAGCGCTTGATCATCAGTTTTTCTTTTTTTTCTTGGTGGTTTTTCCGCATATTTAGAATCACGAGTTTATGTGATTTGTCATGCATATATATATATATATATATATATATATATATATATATATGCACAAGTTTCCTCATGACACATGTGATTCACAAATATACAGAATGCCACAGGGAAAGGAAAATACGGAGTCCGAGCGCTTTCTTGCTATTTTCCTGGAAATATCACGAAAGCGCTCGGACTCCGTGTTGTTCCTTTCTTTTGTGGTATTCTGCATATATATATATATATATATATATATATATATATATATATATATATATATATATATATATATATATATACACACAGTGTAATTATTCGGTCATCTTAACACTAAATTATTCCGACAATGTATAGGTCATATGATGTCTACGTAACTTTGTATATGTTGATAATACTAAACGACTACCTGTCTGCAGTTGGTTTTGAGCCATAGACCTTTAAATAAGACTGGATTTGACCTTTCAAGGTAACTAAAGTCAAACATTTTCATGCCAATTGAAAGTCCATATTTAACTCTACCTGCTACAATTTTTGACAGGAGGTCCTCTACATCTAGGATTTCATGGGCACTCAAGATCAAAATTCTTTTATATATATTTCAATCATTGAAAAAAAATATATATATATATTTTATACAATAAATTAACAAATAAAACGTTACATTTGAAGGATAGTGTAGGAACCATTACCCACCTTTCTTGACTATTTTATGTCGTGACCCAGCCGTTTAAATACGAGATCAGCAAGAAACTGTAAAACTTCTATTGGCGCACTCAAGAGATCTAAAACACAGCCATAGCAACTATCCTTTGTCACATCCTACATCCATATCTTCCATAAGCCCGTTCAGCTATCAAACAAAAGAAACGGAGACTCGATTAAAAATAATTTCTTACATGTACTCTGTCTAGGAGAAGTAACGAGTTCATGAATATCATATAACTACTACCGGGTTTATTTCACCTCCATGAACAGCATCCAATAAGTATACAAAGATAATTTTGGTCTATAGAATACGTTTCCATGACATACCTACATACCATATTACCTCTAACAACTTTAGAGTTGTTAGAGGTAATCATAACAAGAATAGAAAGGACCACTGTTCTGGAAGAAGAAATATGAAAGAGGTATTGTTGCGTGTTTTCACAAGTCCGCTAACTTTAAACAAAGAATAACAATAAGCAAACGTCAATGGCAGAATTCAAGAACCAATTACTTTGCGTTATTCTACTCGATTTCTTAGATTCCTTCGAATATCTTGGGTTACTAATGCTTCAATGTTCACATCCGTTATTATGTTCCAAATGTATATTGGGTCTGTTAGTTTACATTATGTTATATTACTTTAGGTTAGGTTTTATTATAGTCTTCAAACCCAAGATTTCACTCATCTTTATTGAATTCTCTGCTACTGTGGGCCTTTTGGAAAATCGGAAACTAATCAGTTTCAAAGGATGCTCATTTCATAATTCAACAGAACACGAAGAAAGATGCACAATATATAATAGATAACAAAGAAAAAACAACAACAAGTACAAGACAAAAAACGACCGTAGTATGAACTAATGAAAATACACCGATTGAAGAGTAAGCAACAGAAACTAAAACTAAGTAGAGTGTGTTTAACATTTACGATGGTAAGAACTAAAACAAATGTTGAAGTACGCAAGATGTTATCCTAAAACACCCATAGGAATTTATTAGATAAAATGTGACCCATCTTTCTTTCCAAACCATAGCACTCAGTTACTACAAACAGAATTTTTTTCATATCTCATTTCACATCACACGCCCCCCCCCCCCATCGTTGCATTTTTCTCAATTTTATTTCTTTTCACCAGAATAGTTAGGATGGGGTAGTTTATGCCTACTGTGGGGTTGCCAAGGATGACTGCACCAGGAGTAAAAGTTCTAAAATATATGACAGACTATAAGCACGGTTGGAGTACAACCAATCACTGGGGGCCATTTTAGATATTTCGTGGTTTAGCTTAACCCATTAAACTCCGATGACAAGATGTCTTGTCATTTGGTCAAATAAAACAAAAAATCATAAAACACCAAAATGTTTGATCAAACACCAGAAAAATATGACGTCAGTCCTCGCTTCGCTCGCGGGCGAAGCGAGGACTGACGTCATATTTTTCTGGTGTTTGATCAAACATTTTGGTGTTTTATGATTTTTTGTTTTATTTGACCAAATGACAAGACATCTTGTCATCGGAGTTTAATGGGTTAAAACAACCCGAAAAAGACGAAACTCTATATAGTACACAAGTTGACATACACGATTAATAACTGGTTTCAGAATTACTTCCACAATAAATATTATAATATAGATTTCCTAACATCAGTGAATAACTAAATAATAAATAAATAACACAGGAGAGCTTAACAAGTTTCTAATGTCTCTAATCTAACGTTTCTACAGAGAAGATTTATATCTGAAACGTTAGATAAAAAAGTTAAGAAATAGATTCATTCAATAATAAACAAATAAAACTGATTACCGTTCGATAATATACGGTAAAGTATAAATTCTATTAATCCAAAATTCAATGAAACAACTAATAGTTTTCAACGGTTTTTATTGAAAAAATCTATAGAATAAGAAAATAGTTCTTGAAAGCAGAGCGTTAAGTCTATCACGATCCAAATGTAAATATTACAACTGTAATCAATAAAGATTTTATACAAAGAAACAAAATAATAATATAATCTTATGTCGTCCATTTTGAGACCAATGGTGCCAAATGTCATTATTATTATTGTTCTCTGCTTTCCGACATAGTATTGTAGTAATACTTAGTATATATATATATACAAAGTAGACCACTTGGAAAAAGAAACCAACGAAGCAGAGCGCTCTCGTATATTACATCTTCAGTGCAAAAAGTACATGTACATTTTGCACTGAAGATGTGATATACGAAAGAGCTCTGCTTCGTTAGTTTCTTTTTTTAAGTGGTCTACTTTGCATAATATAAATATATATATATATATATATATATATATATATATATATATATATATATGTATATATATATATATGTATATATATATATATATATATATATATATATATATAATGTAATATATATATATACTATATATATATATATATTATATATATATAATATATATACATATATACAGTATGTGCGTGTGTGTATATGTATGTATATATGTATATATTTGTGTATATGTATGTATATGTTATATATATATATATATATACATATACATATACACACATATATTATATATATATAATGTATATACATATATATATATATGTATATATATATATATATATATACATATATATATATATATAAACACACACACACACACACATATATATATATATATATATATATATGTGTGTGTGTGTATATATATATATATATATATATATATATATATATATATATATATATATATGGTAAGAATGGAAATTACACGACTGGGAATGACTTTATTCCTGACCGGTTTCGCCTTATGAGACTTCTTCAGAGGTAATAATTTGCAGAATGTGAATGTGTTGGTATTTATAGGAAGTTGGTTCATGGGGGTGCGGGGTTGAGAATCTGCGTGGTGACGGGTTTGTTGGTTAGGTTCTGGAAGCGCGTCGGGTTGGGGGGAGTTGCCTGCTTCTGTGTGATCAATTGTCCCAATGCATATTTGCGGCATGTTTTGCAATTTTAACATTACCTGTTCTGTTGTTGATGCAATCGTTGGTGTTTATGTATATCGCTTCTAAGGTTTTCATTTGTGGTCTGCTTAGGTATTTATGTAGAATGCTTGCTTATCTCCACTACGGTAAATGCTGTTTTTCTTCGATGTAGTTTATCCAGGCGTTTGTTTTGCGTTGGTGACAGACAACTCTGTATTCGTATAGACGTTTGTTTATTCCCCTGTAGGTTTCACCATAGTGGGCACGGATGCACCCCGAGCATGGGATTTTGTGCAGGATACTGATGGGTCGGGGGATTTTTTCTTTTGTTATGTCGTGTATTTTTTGTCCTCTGTCTAATATTACTGTGATGCCTATGGGTTTTAATTTCTTGGTTAGTGGTAGGTCTGATGATGATACTATGAGGAGGGTATTTTCATTCTTGGTTTGTGGTTCTGAGATGTTCCTTTGTTTAATTTCTTTAGCCTTGTGTAGAGTTCGGGCAATGATACCAGTGGGGAAGCGAAATGTTTTAAAAGTAGCGGCGATGTACTTTATTTCGTCTTGAAGATATTCTGGACTGCAGATTCTAGTGCTCTTAGGAAGAAACCTTATGCCACTCTTGGTTCTATCGCTGTGGGCGCTGAAGTAGTGTATGTAGTCGGCTTTGTTTCTGGGTTTTCTGAAAACTTTGAATTTTGCTGTATTATTCTTTCAGATGATTAAAGTGTCAAAGTATGGGAGAGAGCCTTTGTTTTCTTGTTCTATTGTTAATTTTATTTTCTGGTGTGATTGGTTCAAATTGTGTAGAAGGATTTCAATGTCTGTGTCTTTCGGTATGAGTAGATAGTCGTCTGCATGCCTGAACCAGGTGGTGCCATCGGAGAGGAATTGTTTGTAGGTGTTTTGTTCTAAAAATTCCATTGCTAAGCAGGCGGCTTGGGGGCGACCCTATTGGTAGGCTGTCGTGTTGCTTGTGCTTGTAGGTTTAGCCAATGAATGTGCAGAAAGCGCATTTAAGCCATTTTTCTACTAATTGTTTGTAGTCTCTTTTGTTAATTGGGAAGAGATTTTTGTCTATGCTATTTATGATTTTATTGATGGCTGGAATGACATCTTGCAGTGATGTGTGGGTGTATAAGGCGATAACATCCAGGCTGATTAGTTTTTTGTTTGTAAAATATGTGGTGTTAATTTTTTGTATGAGATCAGTAGAGTTTTTGATGTGTGTGTCGCTGATTGTTCCAAGAGCCGAAGAATGGGGTTTGGCTAGCTTGTGGGGGACGCTGCCAATTATGTTGGTGATGGGTCTCATGGGGATTCCTGGTTTGTGGGTTTTGGGAATCCCACGTATCGTTGGGGTTTTGGGATCTTCTAGGAGATGAAGCAGGTGTTTTCCTATGTTGGTGCGTTTAAGGATTTTCCTAATATCGCTGTTGAATTTACAAGCATTTTCTTTGGTTTGTTGTTCTGATTGTGGGGTGTAGGTGCTTGTGTCTGAGAAGTCTTCCATTTTCTTGACGTAACCTGTTTTATCCATATGTCGATTCCTGTTTTGTCTGCAGTGGTGATAATGTTTTCATTTCTTCGAAGTTCGTCTAATGCCGTGATGAATCTTCTTGGAATTGCTGGGTGTTGGTCTGTAGTGGCGATTGTGCAGCGAAGTAAGATGCTTTGGATGAGGCCAATGTCATTGTCGTTAGTTCACACACACACACACACACACACAGTTGGTAGAGCGCTGGACTGGGAAGTACGATAGTGCTCGCAGTACCCAGTTCGAATCCTGCCCAGGGCCGAAATTATTTCGGTATCGCTGTGCCTCGGGTCGTTACTCTGACTCTCGTGGGCGGGGAGTTGGGTGTGTGTGTGTGTGTGAAAGGTCATAGCATTACCCATTGATCGGTCATACGAGCTCTGAGCTCTCTTCCGGGAGGGAAATAGCTGTCGATCACGAGTCAAACACGTAATCCAAAGACCAAGGTGAATACACACACACACACACACATACACATACACATATATATACACACACACACACACAATATATATATATATATATATATATATATATATATATATATATGTGTGTGTGTGTGTGTGTGTGTGTGTGTGTGTGTGTGTGTGTGTGTGTGTGTGTGTGTGTGTGTAAAACAAGGAACGTTACATAAAAAGTAACCGCCTCGATCTGACCTCGGTCTAACTCATTGAGGCAAGAAGCCACGAGACCGAGCACGCCTGAATATATATATATATATATATATATATATATATATATATATATATATATATATATACATATGTATATATATATATATATATACATATGTATGTGTATATATATATATATATACATATGTATATATGTATATATATATATACATATGTATATATATATATATATATATATATATATAAGAATATATATATATTTATATATATATATATATATATATATATATGGCCAGTATAATTCTGTCTAGTGCTCCAGGGCCAAAGCCAACCGAGAGAACTCTGGCCGATATTTACACAATCACAATTATAACAAACACATCGGTCAAGTCAGTATTGGCATCGGTTATGTTCTTGACCTACTTAAATGACACGATGGAAGGAACAAGCTATATAACGTTTATTGCAGACGACGGAAAAATCACAAGAATAAATGAGGAGGGCTGCAAATTGTTACAAAAGCATCCAGATAAAATATTACCGTAGCCGATTGTGGAAAATAAAATTCAGCGCAATAATAAAAACAATGCAATGTATTAGAAATGGGTAAAAGTAAAAAAAAAAAATATCATTAATGACCCATCAAAACTCAATTGGCGGTGGAACAAATAAATGAGCCAAGGACGGAAAGGAACTGCGGGTTTGGGCAACAATCTGTCACCCAATGAACACATCAGTAAGACGGTGGGTGGGAAACACAAACCAGACCCATTTAACATTAAAGAAAATCACTACATGAATAGGTTGACGAAACGCACAAAGTGATGAACACAAAGACAAGCAACCAAAAAGATCCCTGTGCAATCGGACAAACCATACAAAGTCTCTTGCCATCACTGAAATAAAAAAAAAGGAGAAAATACTTGATTGAAGTGTTCCGGTCAATAAAAGAGTGGATAAAAGAAAGGATTTCTTAATCTAAGACGAAATTATTTAGCGAGGTCAGGGTAACACATTGAGGAAGACTTTATGTCCCAAAGACATCACGAAACAATTTTCCACAGAGATGAGCCAACTCTTGGAACAACCATAAAGAAAACATAGCCCAACCTAAAACCATAACCGAATTTAAAGTTAGGCATGATCGATGGAGAAAAAGAGACAGGACCCCATGAGTGTAGCTCCTTTCTCGCACATCCCAGTTAGGTACAATCATCACACACACAGATACTAGGGGTAAAGAGAAACCGAAACTAATGCCCCCGCTACAATAATTTAATCCCGTTGACAATACAGGCACCGGGATTATTTTCGGGCTGGATCTAGAATAATGGACATCTCGTCTTCTCACAAATTCTTGTAGAATGGGTAACCGTGTGTGTGTGTGTGTGTGTGTGTGTGTGTGTGTGTGTGTGTGTGTGTGTGTGTGTGTGAGAGAGAGAGAGAGAGAGAGAGAGAGAGAGAGAGAGAGAGAGAGAGAGCACATGTATGCGTGCGTGTGTGAACGTGGATTTTGTTCTAACGCCAGTTGATTCTGTTCAATTTAGAGGAACTTTTACACCATAACAGCTTCACATGGGCCGAGCGGTATCCCAGTGGACACTGTGTCGAGCTTATGAGCAGGTGATCGTGAGTTTGATTCCTGGGAGCCGCCGTGTGCCTCTTGCGTTGGTTCATGACAACCCTGGCCAGAATAAATAAAAAATAAAATAAAAAAGTAACTGACAGGGCTTGCCTTATCAGGAGTTTTTCACTTTCCACTTTGTGGTAGTGGGATGGTGAGTTTCTAAGTGACAAGTATGGACACACTTGCTTCACAAAAAATATAGTTTAGTGTGCACCTACCACAAAACAGCCATATTACAGTAGTTTTAACTTCAGGACTAGGCATTAAGAACCCTCTCAACTCCCCTGATCAGACGACAAAGTTTTTCTTTATTATTAAACCAATTTTCGTTTACTGATTTTCATATCTGTTTGAATTCTAGTTTCTAAGAAGAAAATGAAATTCGTGAAAAACTAATGCAATAAGATCTGAAATATACAAGCCAAAAATGGCAATTGAGTGAAGAAAATCCCCACCTCGTTGAGGTGAAAAGAGTATTACTTTATCTTTCCACTCCCAGTCAGCTTGCCTAATCGCAGCCTCGGATTTATTCCATTTACTCAGAGTATTGTGACAAACAGTACCTTCCGCGTACTTTCCAAGAAGGTTTGTCAGATTCTAAATGGATCGTTTGCAAAGTCCACAATGTGTATGCGATAATTTGATGGGGGTGGAGTCGCATATTTTGTGACATGAATATCTTGGACGTTTTAGGTGAGGGATCCAAGGAAAGGCAAGACTTCAGAATCTGACCTATAGAGTCTGTTTAACGACTGAGAGGGGCGCTAACTCAAAGAACTGGCAAGGAGTGTCTCTGCTCCAACTCTCTCCTCCCAGTCGTTGAATAGGCTCAATTTCTAGGCCTGATCCTCGACTCTTGTCTTTTTTTGGACCCTCATCTAAACACCTTAAATACTGATTGCATAGAATTTATCCAGCTAATCCCACCAGGGGTATGCAGAAAGTGGATATACCATTAAGACAATCACAGTTCTTTGGTATCGCCAAAAATACTTCTTTCGCATCAAGGGCTCCACCCCAATTTTTCACTCTCGCTTCGGTCCTCTAACTCTTCATGGATTCGAGAGACGTCAGTACTGTGACCTTTCATCGGGCAAAAGAACTGAGACTTGATATCAATAACTGAAATAAACGTCCTTCTAATCACAACATCTACTCACACCCCTGGTTTCTTCCTCACTTGTATTTTCGTTTCCTAGCCTTCAAAATCTACTAAGACGCCTCCCGCTCTAGCCGCGGAACTGATTATGTAGTAGTATTTCTCACAGATTCTAGGCCTCTCCCACTCCCAATTCCCTTCAGTCTTTACCTTCGAACTCTGTTATTCTCGCAACGCCTTAATGTCTATTTCTCAACACCCAATTTCCCTAAATAATCGTCTTTGACTCTCGTAACCCCTTAGAAGCTCTTTCTATCCACCATTCATGGCATCCATTGATCACGAAATCTAATCATGGCTCATTCGAAGTTCGACCCACTTTAAATCCGTGTCATTTTGCTGGACGTCATCTCTTGTTGGTGTCCCAGGCAACGAACAAGCCGACAAAGCAGCTTGGAATGTGGCATCGACCTCTTTCGATGCTTCCACTCGACTGGCTGCATCAGATCTCCATCCTCTCATCCATACTAAGAAAGTTGTGACAAAAATGTGAGACGGAACACCTGGCATACCATTTAAAGACTATCAAATCTATATGGTCCTTTTCCCACCAGCGTAAGCGACACTTTGGGAGAGAACCGATGCGTTCAAGAACAGAATATTCCCGTCTCTTCCAAAGCTTTATTAATACTAATGACACCCCTTGCTGCGCTCTCTTCACTATATAACACATTACACTTGAATGCACTACCAACGCAACCCATCAAAACAACTTCCTATTTCTCCCCTTCATCTCATTCTAAGAAAATTAATACCAAGACCAATATCTGCCTTCTGTAGTTTTCTTCAGGTGTCAAACCTTCTTTCTAATCTTTAACTACCTCATGCCATACACATCTGACGTGGGAGTCACTTTCTCGTTGTTTAGAAACATCACGTTTCCGTATGTATCAGCTGACCCAGATTTTCCAACTCACTCCATAAACCCAAAATGGTTTTCGATTACAGAGCGAAATCGTCCTTTCGGGCAGAGGAACTGATGAACAGACGAAATACAATGCAATATATCAGCCGTGTCAATTTCAAATGCAGAATTACTTTGGGCAATCATACCTTCGACACGATGGCATTTGCAGATTTCTTTCAGACCTCACTCAAAATTGAGACAGACATTCGAATGAAAAAATCAAGAACCGTATGAAGAATATTCCTATGGCATCAGCTGTGCTGGTGGTACTTTCGAAGGGTTGCTGCCACT
>NC_134807.1:47907916-47912916 GCF_046742065.1 Oratosquilla oratoria
GTATTTCTCTTGATAGATGAAGTATAGATTCAGCCAACTGTTGCATTTTTCTGGTGGGGTTCTGAGTGGCATGGCAGTGAACAAGCCAGACTGCAAGGCCACTTCTATGCTATGTATTATGATGAAGTCGCTGCACAGAGGACTTAGTATTATGATTTCTGTGACACCCATCCACAAGCTCACAGCAGCATACGAGCTTGAGCGTGTGAAGGAGGCGGCAGCTTCTGTTGAGAGGGCAGGTGGGCGCGTCATCGGGTCTATCACAGACAACCACAAGATAAACCAGCAGTACTGTAAGCTGTTTGATTTTCCGGGTGATTGCCGTGCCACAGCCAAGCATCCTCTTGACAAAGATCGTGCCTAGTTTCTCCTTTTTGACACAGTGCATCTTCTGAAGTGCATCCGCAACAACTGGATCAGTGAGAAGTGCCAGAAGATCAGTCTTGACAATAAAACAACAGCATCATTTGCTGACGTCAAGGAACTGTACAAGTCAGAGAAAGGCAGTATTCTGAAGACTACTCCCCTCACTAAATTTGATGTCAACCCCTCACGACTTCAACTACAAAATGTGCAGCATGTCTTGAAGGTCTTCAATGAAAAAGTTGTGGCTTCATTGAAGCTCAGAGGATGTCATGACACTGCTAAGTTTATCCAAATCATCCTCAACTGGTGGAATTTAGTGAATGTATAAGGGAAGGGGCAAGATCAGCGCATGAACGATCCATCTCGAGCTGTTCAGGATCCCCAGTCAACCAGCCTGCAGACTTTCCTCTTGATTTTCCAAGAGGCTTCTTCAGGACATGGAGCAAATGGAATCAAGTGTTTCACCCATGACACCAAGAATGAACTAATGCAGACTATGCAGGGACTGACTGCCGTTTGCCGCTACTTGTTCAGAAACGCTGACTTCCATTATGTCCTGCTGCATGAGATCCAGAGTGACCGGCTTGAGGCGGAGTTCTCAGTCTACCCTCAATCAACTAGTGCAAACTCTTTCATGACCACTGGGGATGTGTTCTCCGCATGCAAGCAGCGGCTCACGAGATATGCTACCGTAAACCTCCAGTCCATCGATGTCCACCCTGTGTCGAAGGAACATACCTGCTTGGGGACTACAATTGACCTAGAGGATCCAGCCTCTATTGAGAGGTGCACCACAGAGTGCAGTGCGGCCTATGTGGTGGGGTGGCTTGAAACGAAGTGCGCGGACGATGTGGTCTTCAGCGCCGAGGAACCTCTTGTGACCAGTGACGTTAAGGACTTTATCGAGACAGTGTCTAGAGATTCCCTGACAACTCTACATGTGTGCACTTTTGATCTTGTCAGATGTGGACTGTGTTTCAAGGAAGCCCGTCACCGTTCCTGCTGCCAGAAAAGACTGATGGAGATCTTGTCGACACTGGCCAGCTTCAGTGGGATTGACGTTGACTGTCACAAGATGTTCCGTCGTCTGGCAAATGTTCTTCTGAATGGACTCCACAACCTAGAGAAAGATCAACAGAAGAATGCAGTCCATCTCCAGATCTCTGTAAAGAAGGCCCGGCTCGCTGATTAATCGCTGCAGTCTAGTAAGCTTTTGCTTCTATGTCTGTTTATTTGTGTGAATGTTTGCTTGTTTGCTATCACAAAGGTTCAACTATAATCCATTTAGTAAAATGTAAAACAACAGCAACTTGGGTTCCTTTAAAGTGTTCACTAACCTCATTCAATAATACATGTTAAAGCATAACAGTGCCTTAAAAATAATTTCTTATTTCACTATAAAAGTTGATATTAACTTATACTGTATTGAATAAGTCAATACTTGATATATTTGTCCTATATACAACATTAGGTTTCTAGTTTTGATATATTCGTCCAATAGAGACTGTTAGGTTACAAAGAACGTAATGGCCTCCGCTAGCGGAGCCTGGAATCTGGGTGTGCACGTCCTGTTTAATAGTAGTCCTTGATATATATATATATATACATATATATATATATATATATATATATATATATATATATACACTCACACACACATAAACACACACTCACTCACACACACACACACACACACACACACACACACACACACACACACATACACACAAACACACACACACATATATATATATATATATATATATATATATATATACACACACACACACATATATATATATATATATACATATATACTCGTATATATATATATATATGTGTGTGTGTGTGTGTGTGTGTGTGTGTGTGTGTGTGTGTGTACAGCAATGAATGGGTCCCAGTTATTAAAGATACATTTCAACAACCACAATGCACTTTAATTCTAAGCCATCAACATCGAGAGACCTAATGGAAGCCACATGCAGAAACTGAAATACGGTACTGCCGAGGACTCGAACTCAGGACTCACATGACCAGTGCCGTAGTAACTTACCAACTACGGTATCAACTTTTTCTTATATATTTGTTGTCGAGTTACATACACATACATGAAATTTTGCGTTCAACCCATCTCCACTATGATAGTACAATTGGAAGTATACAAACGCGGGAAAGTATTTTGTACACCACTGAATGGGTCCCAGTGATTAGAGATACATTTTAACAAGCACAATGCACTTTAATTCTAAGCCATCAACATCGAGAGACCCAATGGAGGCCCTCTTACTCCTACTGCGCTGGTCTTCGGGCCACTTGGTGATCCATAACCGCTTTCGAAGCGTCTCGCCATGTCTTTCTGTCTTGTGCCACCTCCTTCCATTCTCTTAGTTCTATTCTACATATCTGCACATCTTCTTCAACGCATCTCCTCCAGTCTTTTCTAGGTCGACCAAGTGGTCGTCTTCCACGCACTCCACTATTAAGCATTTCCTTTGGCCATTTATCTTCTTGCAACCTTGTGACATGTCCTGCCCATTTCAATCTTTTCAATCTTATTACATTTTTAATATGAGGTTGTTTTGTTTGTTCTCGAATTTCCCAGTTGTGTCTTATCCTCCATTCTTGCATTTGGTTGTCATACACGGGTCCTAAAATTCTCCGTAAAATCTTATTTTCAAGAACTTCAAACTTCTTCATAGCTTTTGTAAGGGCCCATGTTTCGCAGCCGTACAGTATGACTGGTCTCACTATTGAGTTGTACAGTCTCAGTTTTGTTGTTCTTGATATTGACCTTTTTTTAAACAATTCTATTAGGCTGTAGTAACATCGATTTCCTGCTCCGATTCTGGCTTCCACTTCCTGTTTCATTCTTCCGTCATTTGTCACCTTTACTCCTAAGTATTTTAAATATTTAACACTCTCTATGTCCATCCCCGCAATCTGTACCCTTTCTGGCAGATTAGACTCTCTTGCTACCTTCATTATCTTTGTCTTGCTTTCATTGATCTTGAGTCCAACACTTTCTGCAGCTTCTTTAAAGAGCGCCGCCAGGTTTTCCATTTCTGTTTGATTCTCTATCATGATGTCAATGTCGTCAGCATATGCTAATAGTTTTATGGTTATATCTTCCAATTTTATTCCTTCGTCTCTCCTATTCATACTAACTCTGATTATTTTTTCCATTGCCAGATTAAATAACAGTGGTGAGAGTATGCATCCTTGTTTTAAGCCATCTCCTATCTGAAAAGGTGATGTAGTTTTACTCCCACATCTCACTACGCTATTTGTGTTTTCATAGCATGCTCTTGTTAATCTGATGTACTTGTGTGGTATTCCTAATTCTTCCATTATTTTTCAGAGAGATGTTCTGCTCACTCTATCATAAGCCTGTTTAAAATCGATAAACAGGTGTAGTTGTTCCCTATCATATTCCCAAGACTTTTCTATAAGTTGTCTTATAACAAAATTTTTATCTATTGTTAACCTCCCTCTTCTAAAGCCGCATTGGTACTCTCCTACTATATGCTCCATGTATTCTTCCATTCTGTTATACAATATCTTGGTGAAAACTTTATATGCAGTTGATAGTAGGCTTATTCCTCTATAGTTTGTGCACTCTAACTTATCATATTTTTTGTGTATTGGGACGATTATTCCCTCTCTCCAGCTATCTGGTATGCTTTCTTTTGCCCAAATTATTTTCATCAGTCGGTGTAGTCTTTTCGTTAAAAAATCTCCCCCTCCTTTCCATATTTCTGATGGTATTCCGTCTTTGCCAGGGCTTTTATTGTTTCTTAAATGTTTAACTGCTCGTTTAACTTCCTCCAAAGATATTTCGGGCATCTTTTCTTCTGGTCCTTGGATATTTCGATTATCATTGTTGTTTGGGTTGTTTTCCGTTGGCGGATTTAATAATTCTTCAAAGTGTTCCTTCCATATTTCCATCACTTCTGCAATGGAGGCCACATGCAGAAATTGAAATGCGGTACTGCTGAGGACTCGAACTCAGCATTCACATGACAAGTGCCGTAGTAATTTACCAACTACGCTATCAAGAGAGATATAAGTTGAGTGCAACTTTTTCTTATATATTTGTATGCTCGAGTTACATGCACATACATGAAATTTTGCGTCCAATCTATCTCCACTATGATAGTACAATTGGAAGTATACAAACGCGGGAAAGTACTTGTACAATACTGAATGGGTCCCAGTGATTAGAGATACATTTTAACAACCACAATGCATTTTAATTTTAGGCCATCAACTTCAGGAGACCCAATGGAGGCCACATACGGCACTTGTCATGTGAATGCTGTGTTCAAGTCCTCGGCAGTACCGCATTTCAATTTCTCCATGAGTTCATACTCAATAATAGTTGATTCAACACTTTTTCTCCTGAACTCACATCTAGATTTGCAAATGAGCTCAGCTTTGTCCCAATCTAAACAATGGTTGAATTGTTTAACATGTTGGAACACCGCTGAGCTTTCTTGTTCATACTTGATGGACCGTTTGTGTTCAGTCATCCTAGTATCCAAGTCCCTGTCTGTCCAACTTGTTATATATATATATATATATATGTATATATATTGATATATAATATATATATATATGTAAATATATATATATAT
>NC_134807.1:47915416-47923182 GCF_046742065.1 Oratosquilla oratoria
TGGAAGCTAGCTAACGTTACTCCAATGTTCAAAAAAGGTAACAAAAAGGAACCAAATAACTATAGTCTTATAAATTTGACTTCAGTCGTAGGAAAAATAAAGGAAACTATCGTCAGAGATGCTATCAAACATTATTTAGAAAGTAACCGTTTTATAAATGATAGCCAGCATGGTTTCAGACGGAAATTTTTTGCGTGACTAACATACTCGAATTCTACAACACAGTTATCTCGAATTATGACAAAAGAAACAGTATAGATTTAATATATCTAGACTTTGCAAAAGCCTTTGATACCGTCCCACACGAAAGACTACTTACTAAACTAGCTTTGCATGGAATAAGTGGTAGCCTATTAGGTTGGACTAGTAATTGGTTGAATGGTCGAAAACAGAGAGTTGTTTTAAATGGAAAAACTTCTGGATGGAAAAGTGTTGCAAGTGGAGTTCCTCAGGGTTCCGTTCTTGGGCCACTTCTATTCATAGTATATATAAATGATATAGACCATGGACTAAAATCTACTGTTTCCAAATTTGCTGATGATACAAAACTGTGCGGAGTGGCAAATGATCACTCAAACCAATTAGATATTCAAGAAGATTTAGATCAATTACAGCAATGGTCTGAAAAGTGGCTAATGAAATTTAACACAAGTAAATGCAAGGTAATGCACATAGGTAAAAATAACAGTAAGTACGATTACAAGTTCTTTGGAAATTCGTTAACAAAAGTGGATAGTGAAAAAGATCTCGGCGTAATTATCAGTAACGACCTCAAATCATCCAAGCAATGTATTTCAGCCTCTGAGAAAGCAAATAAGATTCTGGGACTGATTGCGCGATCTTTTGATTTCAAAAGTCCATCACTCATTAACAAGCTATATAAATCGTTAGTTCGTCCACATTTGGAATATGCTGTTTCCGTATGGTCACCGAATCTCATTAAAGACATTGACACACTGGAAAATGTACAACGGCGAGCCACAAAACTGATTCCAAATATCAAAAATAAATCATACGAAAATCGACTAAAGCACATGAATCTGTTTTCCCTAAAAAGCGTAGACTCAGAGGTGACTTGATACAGGTCTTTAAGATTTTAAAGGGAATTGACAACATCAAAAGTGACAAAATTTTCACATTGAATGAGAATCAGACAAGAAACAATGGTCTCAAACTGTCCGGAAATAGATTCAATTTGGAAGTAGGTAGAAACAACTTTGCCAACCGTGTAGTTAATGAATGGAATAAACTTCCTGCACAGGTAGTGCAATGTAGTTCAGTTCGAAGCTTTAAGAATCATTTAGATAAATACCTAAGTAAGATGCTGTAATGATTATAATTTATGTTATATTATTTGTTTTTGTTTTGTTATAATTTGTCTGTCTGATTTTCATTTATTATTAGTTATATGTCAATTTTTTATTTACTATTTACCTGTTTGTTTATTATTTTAACTATACCTATGCATTTATTTATGTATTTTATTTGTTATTTACGTTATCATAGTTTTTATTTATTATTTTATTATTAATATGATTTTTTTTTCATCCGACCTAGATATGGATCAAAAGGTCTCCTGTCGGCATGCTCCGCCTTTGTAATCCTTTGTAATATATATATATATATATATATATATATATATATATATATATACATATATACATACACACACACACACACACACACACACATATATATATATATATATATATATATATGTATATATATACATATATATATATATGAGAAATTCGCTAGTTAACAGCGACATCAATCAGACAATATCCTTGTCAGTCGCGCAGAGGATTCGAACCCGCTACGTCTAGACCCATGAGAGGCTCCATAACACCCGCCTTACACCGCTCGACCACCGAGCACTCTCCCCAATCTCGGTAGCCAGATTGGCTATGAGTTCCTATGGTTTTATATCGTCGTTGGTCGAGCGGCGTAAGGCGGGTGTTATGGAGCCTCTCTTGAGTCCAGACGCAGCGGGTTCGAATCTTCTGCGCGACTGTCAAGGATATTGTCTGATTGATGTCGCTGTTTACTAGCGAATTTCTCATATAGTTACGTTGGCGATAAGCGTGAAAGGGATTCGTTCCGGTCCTTACCCCTCCCACGAGTGCGATTGGCCATAGGGTGAAATGGGGGTTATATGGGGGAGCAGTTAGCGCCCTCCCCAATCTCGGTAGCCAGATTGGCTATGAGTTCCTATGGTTTTATATCGTCGGTGGTCGAGCGGTGTAAGGCGGGTGTTATGGAGCCTGTCTTGGGTCCAGACGCAGCGGGTTCGAATCCTCTGCGCGACTGTCAAGGAAATTGTCTGATATATATATATATATATATATATATTTGTATGTATGTATGTATGTATGTATGTATATATATATGTATCTATTATTGTAATTAAGTGATTTCAAATTGAGAACGTTAGAGAACTTACCTGGTTGAGTTCTCTAACAATCGTCGGAACTGAAAGTGTATTCTTGAGACTTCGATCTAACAGTAGAATTCCTTGCCGAGGTTTATTTGTTGAGTCTGGTACCAGAGTTGAAGCTTGACTGATGTTCAGTAGACCAAATGTAGTCTTGTTCAGCTGGAATTCTTACGAGCTCGTAAAACGGCTTCGAAACCACGGGACAACTAATACTTTAAGTAAGTTCTCAAAATTCCCGATTTGTTAATGAAAATTACAACATAGACTTAATAAATAATAAAGTGGGAGGAGAATTTAATAATATATTAATTGAAATTACGATAGTGTGGTACAAAGTTACAGGAAAGGTTCCCGATTCGAAATTAAACAAGCTTTCGGGAAATTGCCGTAGCTCAAGGTAAACAATGCAATTCCCGTAACAACAATTACCACAATATATATATATATATATATATATATATATATATATATATATACATACATATATATATATATATATACACACACAGAACTATTTTTTTCCGGAGCAATTTTTCATTTTTTTTTTCTTCTAAATTTCACCAGAGCCATTTTTTTGATTACCAGAGCCATTTTTTATACTTTCAGAGCCATGTTTTTGCAGGTTCGATTTCCTTCAAACTATTGGAAGGCTAACTCATTACTCATGTGCATGAAAAAAAAAATACATATCTTTAAACAAATCAGCCTTTAATTTTGGGGGGAGGGGGATGGGTGAAACTGATCGGCAGACACAGCGCCTCTGTTTCCACTGGCAGTGGTTGGGGGGTGGAAATGCACGACAAGCCTTGCAATACACCGTTAGAGTACCATCACTGCCCCGATCCACTTCAAGCCAATCTAGGTTCCACGAGCGTATAGTAGATTCATGCTTTACTGGTTTTCGTTTTCCTTGGCCCTTGCCCGTAGAGTTTGAATTAGGCTTTGCTGGTCCAGAAGCGGTTCCTGCCGTCAAAACACTCTCCCTCGATTCTGAAAAGACTGAATCTGAGGGCAAACCATCTTCACTCATCTTCGCTCGCTTCACTAGAAATCGCTCCATGATGTACTGTACGATCATCGAAAGTTTGGCATGGACGTGACGTACGAACGTAGACCTAGCTAACGAACCATTTTTTATTCTCCCTCCAAAGATCCATATTTATGAACTAAATATATATCAAATGTTCATATTTATACTTAAATTTATTTACTTTCAATTACTAACCAAACATTTGATTCTATTTTGTTTTCTCATAAATACGCGAACGAGGTTATAAATGGGATTTCCCAGTTTCCCTCCTAGGCCTCGAGCGAGTTTGCATATGTACAGTGTACGTATGCATGCGGTGATGTGGTATTGGGTATGGTACATTGTACATGTAGTCAGCACGTTGATTGGGCAGCTAGCTGCATGCAACCAATGAACTTCCCTGCATACAGGTACCATGCAATTCGCAACTAGCGACATTATGTAGCACGATAGTCGTGTAGAGTCTAGTCAACATGTACTAGTATACGCGCGCATGCAGCTGATACGAAGCTATGCTAGGTAAGCCATTGAACTCTAGCAGCTATACCGCGTACACAAATTAAAGTTGATTGATGAGTTGCGTTTATGATATCGATTGATAATGCAATGATTGATCACGGGTAAGTTGTGTTTGCTCTGATCCTTTCATCAATGGTGATGGGATTCAGGTATTGCCAAATGATGGATAATGCATGAAAAACTTTGAATCTTGCCGCGGAAGCGATTTTTTTTTTTTTTTTTGGGGGGGGGAGGGGGGGTTCGCTCCCGCTATTGGATTTGCGAGAGCGATATTAGAGCTTTCCCGAGCGAAATCGCGCGTCGCTCCTGTGTATTTTTTTCGCTGCTATATACATACACACACACACACACACAACACATATATATATATATATATATATATATATATATATATATATATATATTACTACAAAGTAATGTCGTAACACATTCGTAAATTTCAACAAGAACCCACTGTGTTGGATAAGAAGAAATGAAATAGATGATATCCATTTATTTCGATCACGGACTGTGATCCTCTTCAGTGGAATACAGAGTAGTGAAGCAAAAGGCATGTCTTATATACAGAGAAAGAAGAAAGAATATGGGCAGGGCTCAAGTGGCGTCTAGTGCTTTGCAAGGCAAATCACCCGCCTTCACCAAAGATGGTAATGATTTATTGACTGCCCAGGTAGTAATACAGTCTGGTGACCATTGTCCATTTGAAATATTAAAATTAGGAACTTTATTTATCATGGAGGATTCTATTATTTTCCTTTTGAAATTGCACTTTGAATTAAAAATAATTTTTGCCTTATTCAAATCCATGCGATGGCCTTCCTTGTCTAAGTGTTGGAAGACAACGGAATTTTGTTGTGCAGATTTTACTGAATTCTTGTGTTCTTTCATTCTGGTATGTAAATCTCTACCTGTTTGTCCCCAATAAACCTTATTACAATCCAAGCAAGGAAGTTTATAAACACCTTGATTTATTTCTTCTCTAGGTCTTTGATGTACATTAACTATTTTCTTAGACAAGTTATTGGGAAAACTAAAAACAAAGTTTATGTCTTTCTGTGGTAGAATTGCGAACTATCATTTAAGGATTTACTATAAGGCAATTTGATACAGTTTTTGTCCCATACGAAATTCATAGTGGAATGGGAAGTGGATCCATAGTGACTACTTTTGGCTTTGTTTAAGGCTCTATTTAAAAACCAATCAGGATACCCTATTCTTTTTAACTGATTCCAAATGGTTGTTATCTCCATTTCCAAATAATGTGGACTACATAATCTGAGTGACCTGAGGCAACACTATATTTAATTTTATCTGAACGGTGGCTGAAAAATTGTACATAACTCCCCGTATGTGTGGGTTTTCTGTACACTGTAAAGGACAAATGATCCTGATGTCGTATTAATAGAATATCTAGAAATGGTAATCTATTATCCACCTCCCATTCAATTTTAAATTTTATATTAGTGGTTAAGTTGTTGAGGTTTTTAAAGAAAACATTGAAAGATCCCCACTCATCATCCCAGATCGTAAAGATGTCGTCCACGTACCTGTACCAGAACATACCTAGTGGCTTAATGTCCTGTAGAAGTACTGTCTCGAAATACTCCATATATAAGTTAGCTAACACTGGGGAGAGATTGGATCCTATTGAACAACCGAACTTTTGTTGATAATATTGATCTTTAAATGAGAAAGTATTTGTGTTAGCACATAATTCCGTTAATTCAATTATCTTGCTGACAGAGATTCGGTTGTTCAATGGGATCCAATTGAACAACCGAATCGACTTAAGTTCCACTCTTTACATTAACTCAGGCCAAACCAAGCAAGCAACCCATAACAATATATATATATATATATGTTGAGACATTCTGACAGGTTGATGTAAGCGGAATAGGAAACACAGGAGTCTTAGTCTTGAGTTTATTCCTGACTAGTCTTGAGTTTATTCCTGACATATTCCTTTGAAAAAGCATACCTGCGAAACTAGTCAGGAATAAACTCAAGACTAAGACTCCTGTGTTTCCTATTCCGCTTACATCATATATATATATATATATATATATATATATATATTATATATATATATATATATATATATATATATATATATAATATGTATATGGAGGTGAGGTGGCAAAATGAAACGTTAAGGGTAGAGTATGGGGCTTTATTCAGAACCAGACGTTTCGACCTCTTGGGCCTCCCCCAGTGGACTGAATACAGAATAAGAATCAAAGTCCGTCAACAGCTTACATGGTAATCTGACGACCCTGCGTGACCTCATCCCGGTCTCGTTGTCCCCCCACACTCGCCGACCGCCAGTTGTGCGGACGTTTTAGCCCAGGACATAAACCCCTTACGAGAATTTGTTGTTTTCTCGGTGGCAATGTGTGCCGCTTCCAAAGCTTTCCTTTTCTTTTTTCCCATTTTCCTATTTAGAATGTGGGCTTCCTTCCATTTTGGCAAATGATTTTCTTCATCGATATGAACTACTAGGGCATTTGATGTCCTGTGATGTTTCACATCCCTCTTGTGTTTTTCTTATCTTCTGTCCATGCCGCGTCCTGTCTCACCGATGTAAACTTTCTCACAACCTGTACAAGGAATTCTGTAAACAACACTTTTATTCCTTGCAAAAATTTCGTAAGGGGTTTATGTCCTGGGCTCAAACGTCCGCACAACTGGCGGTCGGCGAGTGTGGAGGGACAACGAGACCGGGATGAGGTCACGCAGTGTCGTCAGATCACCATGTAAGCTGTTGACGGACTTTGATTCTTATTCTGTATTCAGTCCACTGAGGAAGGCCCAAGAGGTCGAAACGTCTGGTTCTGAATAAAGCTCCATACTCTAGCCTTAACGTTTCATTTTGCCACCTCACCTCCATATTTGTCTGTCTTTACATATATGTATATATATATATATGCGTTTGTGTGCGTGTGTGTGTGTGTGTGTTTGTTTGTTTGTTTGTGTGTCTATACGTGTGTGCGTGTATGAAGTTGAAGGATTGGAGGACAAAGGCCCACCGGAGGACTCGTTGATTGGAGAGTCGGGCCCTCCCGATGAAGGTGAGAGGGTTGTGGTCGGAGTAGACGAGTGTTACATGACCAGGATAAGTCAAATAACACTCGAAATGTTTGAAAGTAGATACTAGGGCCAAGGCTTTCTTCTCCACTGTAGAATAAGACCGCTGGTAGGGGAGCAGTTTGGCAGAGTAGTAACACACGGGATGTAAGGCCCGGGTGTATTCCTCTGCCTGCAGCAAGACCCCTCCTATCCCTTCTCCCGATGCGTCTACGTGGAGGACGAAGGGTTGGGAGTAGTCGGGGGTCTTCAACACCGGTTTGCTGCTCAGGAACTGTCGGAGGGTGTCGAAGGAGCGTTGGCAGGCTGGTGACCAGACGAATTTCTCCTTGGGACTGGTGAGGGCGGTGAGGGGAGCCGCGATGGAGGAGAAGTTGCGGCAGAAACGGCGATAAAACCCTGCCATTCCGGGTGGATGGTTCAGGATGGCTGCTACGTTTGCTTGCTGCGGTCGGTACTGCCCGTTTCCCACCTCATGCCCTAGGTATGATATCGTCGCGCTGCCGAAGATGGACTTTTACAAATTGACGACGAACCCAGTGGTGACGAGTCGCTCAAGAAGGGCGTCCAACTTGCGTAGATGTTCTTCTCATGAATCTGCTAGGATGATAAGATCATATAGGTAAGCATAAGTATCAGGGAGGCCGGCTATAGTATAATTGATAGCACGTTGGAAGGTGGCAGGGGCATTGCAAA
>NC_134807.1:47923682-47926182 GCF_046742065.1 Oratosquilla oratoria
TTGTTTAATAATACCAGGAAGCGGCAGAATGAAAAGAGGCAAGAGGACAGAAAAGGCAGGACGGGAGTGAAAGAAGAAATTGCTGGTCTTGCGAGGAGCATAACGAGCAGGCTGAAGAACCAAGTAGGCGAATGGATGTGGAGGGAAGACTAGATGTGGGGTCAGGATGAAGGAAAGGTATGGCTACAAACTGGAAGTGGGGAGGAGGAGGAAGAGGAGGAGAGAGAAGAAGGGGGGGGGTGACCAGAAGAGCCGAAGGAGTAGAGAAACACGAGGGTGAGAAGGATAAGGACGAGTAAGTCGAAGAGATCGAAGAGGACGAGAAGACGGATAAGGACGAGGAGGACTAGGAGGACGACGGGGGAGAAGGTGCCATGATGAGCAGAAGGGGGTAAAGAACAAACACGAAAATAGATAAGTTTTTATCGAATCGACATGTGGGACGACGAGAACAGTGTGCAGAGGCAAGTAACGCAACAGGGGGAGCGGGTACATGAGGGGAAAGTTGAAGAGTCAGGCTCCACGACGTCACGGTGTGTGTGTGTGTGTGTGTGTGTGTGTGTGTGAGAGAGAGAGAGAGAGAGAGAGAGAGAGAGAGAGAGAGAGAGAGAGAGAGAGTGAAGAGTCAGGCTCCACGACGTCACGGTGTGTGTGTGTGTGTGTGTGTGTGTGTGTGTGAGAGAGAGAGAGAGAGAGAGAGAGGGAGAGGGGGGGGGGGGTAGAAACTTCGGCTACTGGAGAGGGAAACCTCGAGACGGGGACCAGAAGGGCAGAAGGTACTACTACCGGGTTGCGGGCCAGTGGCTTTATATAGGAAGCGGAGGATGTCCGCATGGAAGCACAGCTCACACGCGCGCGCAGGCCTTGCCTGGCCTGGCATCCGAGGCGAACCGGGGTCGTCAGCGGCAGCAGAAGAGGGAGTGAGAAGGAAGAAGGAAGGATGGCGAAGACGGAGGAAGGAAAATGAAAAAAGAAGGAAGAAAAAAGATCAAAGAAGGAAGAAAAAATAAAAATGGATGATGGTAAAAGGAAGATGGAAGAAGGGACAAGGCAGAATGAAGAAAAAATATGAAAGAATAAGGAAGAAGAAAGATAGAAGAAGGAGTAAGTAAGAAGAAATAAAAAATAAAAATGGAAGATGGAAAAAGGAAGATGGAAGAAAGGACAAGGCAGAATGAAGAAAAAAAATGAAAGAAGAAGGGGAAGAAAGAAGAAAGATAGAAGAAGAAGAAGTAAGCAAAAACAAAGAAGGAAAAATCATAATGGAAAAAAGGAAAAGCAAGAGGAAGAGAAAAGAAGAAGAAAAATAAAAGATAAGAAAAAAATTATGAAGACGAAGACGATGACGACAAATGCGAAGACGAATGGCTGTACAGCAGAGATCGGAGAATGTTTTGTAATATAGCCTCTAGACTTATTTGTTTTGAATTACATCGAAAGTGACAAAAATAGCGAGCTAATCTTCCTTAACATCGATAGATATGACCGTCCAAAATAGAATAAATTAAATAGAATAGAATAAAATAAAATAAAATACGTAAGAAGACAAAGTAATGATGAAGCTACAACTATAATAATGTCTCGTACTAGAATACGATGGACGATTTTCGGAGCTCAAATATATCGCTCTTATATTCTATAAACTATAATAATACTAGCTTCTTGAACCTCCATTATTCCCAAACATTTTCAAACTGACACCACCGGGATCAAGTTACCACTGTTTCTTAATCTTACTCTTCAGGATGTAGGAGGTACGGGTGGAGGGAAAGGAAGCAAGGAGTTGTAGGCGCCTGTCTAGTCATGATGGGGTAAACAAGACTTAACCGGCTCTGGATAATGAGGGTTTAATGGGGAAGGGGGTAAAAATGCAGCAACGGGGAGATGGAGGGTAGAGACATTAACATAGAATGGCAGAGTAATTAGGGCATGAAATGCATTCAATTGGAATTGGAAGGAAAGAGGACCAGAAAGCTGCAGGGGTATGAGCATTTCTACTGTCCTTTCATTGCTACTGACAAATTATATTCTTCTTTGGGATGCCGACAATAGATTTCATTCAGCCGAGGGATCCCTCTCCCCAGCACAGCAAAAAGGTTTAAGCATACATAGGGCAAAACGCACAGAAAATGTATGGTATATGGAACAAAGTAAGGCAAAATTGAATTTTTATATGAGATATGAGACATACGAAGCCTGGTTAATGGCACAACCCTGGTAGCGTAACCTTGAAAGTTTTCCATTAAAAACACCCAAAGGTGTATAAAAACTAGTGAGTGGGGATGTGAAGAATTAAAGAAAAGAGAAAAAACAGATGGAACAAATGAGAGAGAAGTAACCATCCACAAAATTTTGTGGGACAATGAACCGAATGCAGCCACTTAAAAGGTTTTGCTCTGGCTAACAAAAGACGGATTTCTAGCCTGGAGGAAACAGCCCAGCAGTGTTAAGAGGTATATTTACGGGGGGAAATTACAAAGTATATATCAAACGGATCATC